>NW_024538625.1:0-117395 GCF_016647635.1 Suillus subaureus
TGAACACAGCACAAGCCGTTGCGGCGTGTCCCCACCTCAGAACTTGTCATATGTGGGTACGTTTCTTTCAAACCCCCTGCGAGCGTCAGAGCCCTGCAGGCCTTGTGCAGGTCCCATTAATATATGAACAGATCAGTGGTTCGAAAGTTCTATTGGTGCAGGTAAAATGGGACGGACCTATTCGGTGCGACCGCATCAAGTTACTTTTCCCAGCCAAGTTTGAAAGGGCTTCATGACGTACAAGTTGTCAATTTCTTCGATTTGGTTGAAGTCTTCAAGTTGACCGTCACTGAACGACCGACTTGTGTTAACAATTTTTTGTAGCCTGGCGAAGTTTGAACTATTATAATATTGCCAGTCGAACTTTCTCGAAGTTCTATCTCTTCGCTACGAGGTTTGTCTTCTGCTAACAAAGCCGCCGAGAGCAAATATTGCCTCGCGCAATTACTGCCCTTTTCAGTGCTGCCAGGGCTCTTCGCATCCCTGACACCCTGACAACGCGCTTCAAGATGTCTCATTGTCTGCCCAACATTAGAAGTAGGTTTATCGCTCGGCGCCTGTAGATACTTGAAAATGGGCGTTTGTAGTGGAAGGACAGTATTCATTATTGATCTGATTCACCCACAGCATTACTTCGACTAATACCAGTCGTGGCATCTTTAGTTTGACCCTACAGTCTCTTTCCACGTAATCGTCGGAGGGATGACTTTGCGATGTTGTCGCACGAATGTTGTCTGCATATAAGACTGTGGTTCATTAATGCTAAGGAACAAGACTATTTCCCATTGTAGTTTCCTGTCAACAATGGACATGTTCGTTAACCGCTTGCAACAGTTCCTTGGTCTTGTACGTTTGTTGGCATTGTTTGGCGGTGGAGCCATCCATTCATCTCACTCTAACAGGGTGGCCGTGCACCAAGTGGCCAAGCATCTCCTGTTCAGCCTTCGGTCGATGATATTCTCGCAAGCCAGACCTCGATTGTCGACACTCCCGATAGAACTTCCGACGCAGAGGACACGTATGTTATTTCTTTGCCTCAGGACAGGACTTTGTAAACACCGAACAATAGTAGTGCTCTCTGTATCAAACCAAGTGATATTCACAAGACAACTAACTACCCAACCGCCTCGAATGGTCTCGGAGATGTTTACAAGTGCATATGGAGCCGCGGTGCAAGTTCGGATGAGGTATTTCATAGACTTGTTTATTCTGCATGTCCTGATTGTAACTTCAGGTCGCGGTCAAATCCCAACGATTCCCAATCCTGAGTGATCGTGAATATGTTAGAATCAACAAGGTATATTAACCTAAATCCAGTCTGACGGCCGCATGTCTAACTTTTGAGACGCAGGATCTTGACCGGGAGATCCTCATATGGGCCGTGCTGGAGCATCAATATGTATTGCCCTTGTATGGCACTGTAGAGGGATTCGGCCCATTTCGCGCATTAGTTTCTCCCTGGATGCTGAACGGGACTTTGAACTCTTACCTTAATCACGCACATGAGACCCTCTCGATGATGGATAGGCTTCGGCTGGTGAGTTTTATCTGCGAAGCCGAGTACAGGAATTCAGTACGTTTGCACAGCTTAAACAAATCACTGAGGGGCTCCAGTATCGTGAGTGACGGATTGACTATAAAGTGACTGATATAATTATGCTGTCTGCAGTCCACGATCGCGACGTGATACACGGTGACCTCACCAACGTAAGTCAATACATGTCGTGCAAGTGGAATCATCTTATGGTGATTGTAGAATAATGTTCTGGTTGCTGCCGATGGATCCCCTCGTCTTGCAGATTTCGGTATCTCCAATATCATGGTACAATCAAACCCTACATTTTCCTACCACACCGGTGCAATACGTTGGGTCGCTCCAGAGCTCCTTGATCTTCCGGAAGATCAACCCATACAATGCGCAACGAAATCCAGCGACATATACGCTCTCGGCGGTATCATGCTTCAGGTTCGTAGTCTGTCGTTGGCTTGCTAGTGACACTAATATCGCCCGCGTGCAGGTCCTATATGGGAAACAGCCTTACTGGTGGCTGAAGTCGCCATTACACGTTATTTCTGCTAAGTTCAACCAAGGAGAGCCTATCGACTCTTCCATCGAGATCCAACCTAATCACCTGAATTTCATGCGGCGGTGCTGGTCAACGGCAAGGGATGATCGTCCGTCAGTAGCAGAGGCAATAGATTACCTTCAAGAAGCACTGTCGAATGATACTTCGTCTGTATAAGGTCTTAGTTCTGACGCGATCCTCTTTCTCGTCTTTATGTTAACTCCGGTTGTGTCCTATTACTATATATCATGTTGCTCCACGTATACCCTCACTTCTCTGTGTCGTATGATACACTACCTGGATTCCTATTTATGTGGGAGCACTACTCATGTGCCGGCAGACTGCATGCAAGACCAGTTCTCATAGTACATGTAAACAAGGCAGTGAAGCACTGTGATGCTGTTCGGAGTGCACAGCATCCTGCATCAGGAAATCTACACATCACTTAATCACGACTTAATCCCAGTGAAAAGTCACGAGAGCACCTGGGTGACACCATTCATCTTACCAATTAGTAATAATCATCAGCAAACTACAAATTTCGTCACAGAAACAACATGTCAATACAAAGCCATACAAGTCCATAGATGGTACATGGGTACAGTACCACAGGTGTCACAAGGATCCACAGAATAACACAAGGACCACAAGGTGACAATGTAATTACAACATAAATAGAACTATGGTACTATACTTGAAGGTTGAAAATAAAAATTCCTCCATCTCAGTTACAGTGGCTCAAAAAACTGTCCGCATGTTTTGACATTTTTCACTATCTATGATATTGTGTGAGAACAAACAAATGGCTCAAGGACATGCTTATACCACATTGTAGTATGGCTTCAGGGCTTTCATTTGAGCCCTACACCGTGGGAATAAGTGGAGATATGGTGGAGATACAAGGCTCACAAAATGGTGACTCATGTGGACAGTTTTTTGAGCGCATATTAAAACTATATAAATCATCATTTATGACACCATAACAATCATGCCACCATTAAATAAATTATAAAGTGGTGTCATTATGTCATTTTAAAACCATATCTAACTATATAAACCAAAAATTTCCATATGTCATGGTTATATTCACCATGAAAGCCACCCCCCCTGCTCAAAGGGATAATATCCTCTCTCTTTCCTATTCTGGCCTCTCTGCTTGTCAAATTTCCTCTAGAACTGGAGTATCCAAGTCCACTGTGGCCAAGTTCATCAAAGAAAGTCACACAGACAAGGAAAACTTCTGTGAAGGGCATCCATCCAAGCTCACCTCTACTGATAGGAGGGCTATTATTCAACATATCACTACAGGAAAGGCTGATGATGCTGTCCAGGTCACCTATTACATCAATTCCACCATCACATTCCCTGTCTCTTCACACACTGTGAGAAACATTCTCAAGACAGCTCATCTCAGGTCAGTAACAAGGAAGAAAAGGCTCTCCTCTCTATCACACATATGCAGAAAGGACTAGCACCCTTCTTGTTTCACATATATACCTTGCCATCTGACCCAATCCTATTTATTGTGGTCTTATATGATCATATAACATGCTTCCAGTCCATATAATCCAATTCTGATGGGCTAAGGCAAAGGTTAGTCATCTCTGCATATGTGTGATAGAGAGGAGAGCCTTTTCTTCCTTGTTACTGACCTCATATAGGGATCAATCAGCAAACATAAGGGCTATGTATGAAGCATATGCAAAGTCTATTAGTAAGTAGGACAGATCACAAATAATGAACACCAGAAATGAAATGTATGTAATGGATTAATAATCAGAAGGGAAACATGGTTAACTGGAGTCTGGAGACAGGGGAAGTCTAAATGGGGTTGGGTGCTGATATAGGGTTTGGATTCCAGAAGGAAGATAAAGATAGATCAGATCATTTGAGATCCAGATCTCAGATCCGGATATCCGGAGAAGCAGATTTAGAGTTGAGAGTCCAGAATGGCATATGACAGTGTGCTCCATACCTCAGTAGGATTGACTCTGCTCCAGATTTACCCCTGAGCTCCAGACCTCTGGATCCTCACTGCTAGCCTAATTCGTACCACCCCATCCTGTCCACCCTATGTGCACTCCATCCAGCAAGACATCCAGACTTCACCTCGTCTCGGATTCAGGACTATATCCACCTCATCATATCCCAGTCCTGTATCCACCTCACCTTCTGGATCCTCAGATCTCCGGACCTCCAGATATCAACCATAACTATCTCTGGATGTATTCCTGCCCTCTGTCTGATATCCTGCGCCTATCCCCATTTAGACATCTCTGCCTTTCCAGCATTCGGTTACCTCTTCTTCCATTTTACTTATTGATTCTTGTACGAGTCTTCATCTCTGAGTTCATTTAGTTATGTTCCATCTTACTTACTAATGTGTTTCCACATGCTCGTACATAGCCTTGCTCCTTTGCTTACTGATCCCCTCAGATAGTCTCCAGTATATAACCCCAGTAGATACTCCTGTAGTTTCCTCAGTCTGAATATCATCTTAGTTTTACTCATTCCTGTCCTCCAGACTTGAGTATCTCTACTCTTGTCACCCTCTGAGACTTAGGATTGATTCCTATAGTCTATCTGTATCCGCCTCTGTCTTAGACAGTCCATTACTGTTAGTTTCTAGTCTGGACTTGCCTGGATTAGCCCTATGATACTTATCCTGCATCCAGAAGTCATCCAGATCTGCTACACTACTCATCCAATCTTCCAGATGTGTTAGTCTTGCCTTCCTGAAATAAGGGGCAATACTTGGGTAAGGGGCACAGTGCACGAGCTGAGGCTGAAGCCCTTAGGATCTGTTAACCCTTGAGTACGACCTTAACAGATACCAAATTTCTTCCATTCCATATGTAGGCATCTGATGTTGAGTTTTGCAGTCAACAAATGAGAATTTGTGGCCTGGATGCACTGATACCAGATGTCAAGAATCGCTGATTGGTGTGCAACAATGCAATCAGCCAGGTGCTTCTTGGCCTCACACACCTTTCATTTAGCCTTGGCAGCTGCAAGCACGAGATTGGAGTGCTCATCATCTGCTATTTCTCCATCCAATGGTAACAAGGCATAGTCACCTTGCTGTAGAATGTGACTCCTAATGACGGGTAAAAACAAGCAAGGTACTCACAAGGTGCAGCACTGTAGGGGGTTTCTTATCCTTGGTTGACAGTGCTTCACCAAAGTCAGACCAGTGCATTGATTGATTTGTGGTTTGAGGTTGGTGGCGTGACACATGTGAATGTCATCCAGGACTTGGAGAAGAGGATGTAGTACTCCAGAATGTTTAAAATGCTGAGTCGTGATTGTCTTGGGGATTATAGGCTGCATGTGCATGGGTCTGATAAGGCATAACAGTGAGGTGGATATCAACAAAGATTGTGTGAATCTTTACTCGATATCTTCTATGTCATCACCAACATGCCCAAAGTGTGGGAGAACATTTATGAAGGAGAGCAGCATCACTCAACACTTGAGCCAGCCTTGATCTTCATGTCATAGTCATATGCATGATATTGTTGATATTTTACAGTTCACAGAAGTGGTTCCTCCTTGGCATCATGCGCAGGCTGACTTAGAGTCACCTCATTGAGCATCTAACTCAGAACTCATGGATCATACCAACAGCATCCTGGAAGTACACGAAGATGATCACTCATATGCTAACATTGACAATGGATTTGGAGAGTCACTGGAGGAAGAGCATGATGGCGCAGGGGTCTGTTACTCTCAAGATGGCTCGATGTTTTTGAATTTATTCGATGCCAATGAATACACAGAATACAGGGTAGACAATCTCTACTATCCTTTCACATCCAAAGAAGAGTGAGAAGTTGCCGATTATCTGCTGCACTTGTCCCTCAGCATGGCAGTGATAGATGAATTTTTGAAGCTTTCAATGGTGTGCATTCTTTGTGTTCTCAGGCTAGAGCATTGGCACATCAGCCGCAACCTACACTTCTTGTTTTCAGGTCCAAAGATTGCACCTTTCATTCAACAATGCCAAAGAACTATGAAGCCATGCTGAAATGCTCCCTAGTGGACCAAGTTGGAAATGCCAGACTCTCTCCTCCATCCATCCTACCAAGTCTCCAATCTGACTCTTTTGGAGGGATCCTGTGGAATGCTTGGAGAGTGTTTTTAGCAATCTGCTGTTTCATGATAAGCTGGATTTTACCCCTCACCACATTTACAAAACAGCAGAGTGGCTTCTGAGTGTGTATTTGGAATGGTTAACAGGAGATTCTGCTTGGAAAATGCAGGTAAGTACTGATTCTACTGAATTTCACATCATCTCACCATATATTCTGCAGACACAACTTCCCAGAGGCACTATAGTTCTCGGTGTTGTTCTTTTGTCTGACAAAACCAACATCACCACCATGACTGGTGCCAGGGTCACCCACCCTCTTCTTCTAGGCCTCACCAATATCCACATGTGCACCTGCATGAAACTCTCATCTAAGGCTTTCCTACTCACCACTCTCCTCCCAATTCCAAAGTATCTATATCCCAATCAATGAATGCGGGGCATGCTTGAAGACTGTCTCATCCATGAATGCCTTTCAATCGTGTTAAAGCCATTGATGAAAGCTGCCAAAGTCGGGATTATGATGTCTGATCCAGTAGGAAATGTCTGCCATTGCTTTACCCCCCTTGCAGCATACATTGTTGACACCCAAGAGGTGGCTATGCTTACATGTGTGCATGGGAAGTCCTCTCCTTTCACCATGGCCTTGTATTTGCAGTTTGGGGATAGTTTTTGGCACCCTGCTCATATGCGCTCCATCACTCTTGGACAGATTGCTAGCATCACAGTCAATCCTGATGACCTGGAGGCTTATTTTGAAGCTTGTGCTGGCATGTGGCTGAACGGTGTGTACACACCATTCTGGATGGATTGGCCACTTGCTGATCCCTCCATCTTTCTCATGCCAGAACCATTGCACCATTGGCACAAAGAATTTTACAATCATGATCTTCAGTAGTGTATTATGGTCATTGGAGCACAGGAGCTGGATTTTTGGTTCTTGATATTACAGCTGACTACTGGCTATTGCCACTTCTCTGGTGGAATATCCAAGCTGAAGCAAGTTACGGGTAGAAGTCACCATGATATTTAGTGCTATATTGCTGGCCTAATATCTGGTGCAGCCCCTTGTTGATTTGTCATTGTGATCCATGTGCTTATGGATCTTTGTTACCAAGGTAACTGGTTCTTTTCAAACTACCTCAGCTAACATTCTTTTAGGCTGATACAAATCCCCTACCCCACCCCGCCAAAGACGACGACCCACAACCAGATATCCAATGCCATCATCCACACCTACACATGGCTGGCCCTGATGATAGGTTTGGATTCAAGCCATCTTCCACTGATACACAGGATTCCCTGGAGGCAACCCAGTCCATCGGTCACAGCTCCAAGAAAGGTGTAGGTGAATCCTTCAAACATGACATGAGGGAGGATAGAAGACTGCAAGATTTGGATGAAAGTAATGAGTTGGAGAATGATGCTGATGAGCAAGATCGCAATGGCCAACCCTGTGAAGATGAAGATGGTTTGTTGCATAACATGCAGGAGTAAGTCGTACCTTCCTTGTATCTTTTTCTCACATTCTACCCATCTACTCAAGGGCACTGGTTGACTGCAGGGCCTCTTATGATGATGAAGATGGTGATACTCACATGGATCTTGACCAGGGGGATTTTAACAGCTGAGTCTTGGATGACAATCCTACTTAGTGCGAAGCCACAGACACTTTTGATGTGCTTGAACACCATCAAATGAAGAATGGGCAACACAAAGCTCCCTCCCCAACTCATTTAGCAAACACACATGTAAGTTTTCATAGCACCATCTGAAAAAGTCACATTGACCCATGTGCAGCCAGAGCAGCCACCTGCATGCCTCTCTGTTCCTCATTCAAAGTCCCCTCAGCACTTACCTTGTTCTTCTGCCTTTCACAATCTGTCCCCTCGTCAGCACTCTCCAACTCAGTCTATGATTTCTTCCAGTCACAAACTGCCATCCTCTTGTAAACATTCTTTGTCACAGTCTCTGCACAGGCATTCTGCTCACCCAGATCCGACACCTTCTCCCTCTCAGACACCTTCCCCCCCTCCTAGTTCAAGCCAAGCTTCCTCTCATAGTGCCTCACCTGTTCAACACACCAAATCCCAACACAGTGAGTGCTGCACCACCCAACAAGGTAACCCCCCAAAGCTTAGCTTCTATGCAGTGTCTTGGCAAGCTTTCCTACAGCGAGCAAAGGTGGAAATGCAGTTGCAGGCAGTTTTATCATATCCTCTTCCAGTTCATCAGGATGCAGTGTTACTGGCACAAGAAGTTTTGGATGCTATATTGTGGACATACCACATGAGGAAGCTGAAGCTCAACAATGGTAAGTTGTCCAGCACCATCAGAAGTTGCTCCAATTTGATGTCCTCACAAAGGTTATTTTCCAGAGTATAAGATGCCAATGTCATGACTAGTAAGTACTGAGCTCAAATATGAACCTTGCTAATGAGCCAACAGCTCTGTGATGACCTATTCACATTTCATATGGAGCTCAAAAAAATTGTGATATCTATTGCAAAGTAATTGTACAGTATATTCTCGAAGGGCAACTCAATGCACAAGGAGTGTGTCAGTGCAGCAGTGGCTAAGCTCCTGAAGACTGGTGAATATCTTTGGCTCCTTGATTCTTCTGAGGTCAGTGACAATGTCATGATGTATGACATTTATTATTGACATTTGCAGGGAAAATATACCAACTTTGTGTCACAAGTCCTCAAGGATGCCTACCTCAATTTTTACTACAGCAATGGTAAAAAAGCACTCAAGTTAACTGATGATTTTCAACATCAAATTCCTGTCAATGGCCTTATTCTGGTGGCCATGGTTGTAGGCCTCAGTTCAATTAATCTTGATATTCATTGCTGATCAATGTTTAACAGACAAAGGGTGTTCTCTCCAGTGTGACGATCATACTGGCGCTAGGTGTGTATGATCAATAGCACAGTTCTTCTCACCTTCAGAAAAGGCGATAAAGCGTGAATCATTAAATCCATATATATCAACCCACCCGCTCTTACTCTGGTCTGGTCCTAGGAATCTGCCCTCCCATGTCCTATCCATGTCCACCTATCTCTGCTGGTGCATTATTTTTCCCAAATGTCATTGCTAAATGAGCTGCAGGTCTTATTACATGACTACTCATGTTCTGCAGCACATGATGTTTTATTACCTATAGACTCATCATGCACTCACTAACTACACTACAATTCTTGCCTATGCATTCTGGACATTCATGTGCTATGATATAAATGACCACAGTACATACAATTGAGTAGTTCCCTTTCCCCCGGACTCAGCTCTATAGGAGAGTAGTTCTCGTGTTATTTTTGTAGACCTTGCACAATCCATCTATTTTGCTCTTTCTTGACAATCCTGTGCAATTTGACCACTCTGAAGTTCCATACCACTAGGATCTTACCCTTAAAGCTCTTGCAAGAATACCTGACCCATGACCGGTAGTTTAGCGCTGTTCTTCACTCGTGCTATATCCCTTGCAACCGGCCACTCCATAGAGCATGGTTGATTTTATGCACATTACATCTGCCACACTGGCATCTGACATCCAATACATTCGCACATATCTTCTAATGGTTCATCTTGCTCCTGTGATATTAACATCAGTCAATTTTTGCCTGCGCTCACAGTTGATTCTTTGGTATAGAAATTCAGAGGTATACATACGGTCTGTGTTCAAGTTTCTTAGGCCAATATAGGTTATAACTCCTTCGCTCACTTACTTCCCTCGCACATAATTGAAGGAAGTGCTTCAATAGCAGTCCTCTTGGGCCAATCAATTAAACTCATGCCTCTTAGGATAAGTAGTGCCAGTTGCTAACTGCCTAGTACCTATTACTTCTTCACACTGGCTTCCATGACAGTGGTACTGACAAGGTGCCTGACCTTACTGCTGATGCATGCAGGGCCAACTTCAACACACTGCACAAGTCCATTGACAAATTGATGCCTATTCCCAAGTGTCATGTGGAGCTTGAAGAGATGCTGAGGGAGTGGGCTGAGGAGGGGATGATAGGTGAACATCACAATGACTTGGACAGCACAGGGGGCAGCAAGGATATCAACATCATCATTTAGTAGATTTTTCAAGCCATTGCAATGTTGTTTGTGCAGCATGCTTGGTCTGTCTACAATAATCTAGTCTGTCCACAATGTCAAGTTTGTTTATATTGTCTAGTGTGTCTACATTGTGTCTTTGTGTATGGATTGTACACCTTTGTGACAGAATTGTAAATAAGGGACTTGTCTGTGGAATTGTACTGTTTGTACACATCTGTACAAATCTGTACAAGGCCCCCCTAGTTTGCTGATGATACTGCATACCTGTACTTGTTACTAATTTGTAAAGAATATCTATCTACCATACTACCAGCAATAATATCAGCACTCAGGAGTCACTTGGGCAATTTCTACTACCATAGATGCTTGCTATAATGGGAAGACTCTATTGGGTAAGTCTGAGCTCATCATTGCTGCCTTGGCTGATCCCTAACCTGCCTAAAATAGCCTTTGGTGCTGTCAATTCCCACCACTACATTTCTCATAAGCTTTTGCTTATCGTCAATGATGATGAGCTTGTTCCTTTGCCTCTCCTACCTTTAATTTTTATCTGTTTTTCAGCAGGACTTGTGTAGTGGGTGGCCACTGGCCTAATTAATGTATTCAGCACCTCTCATATACCATTTGACTGGTCAGCATCATGCTACTCAACAATACCCACAGTGAGCTCATTCTTTCTATTCTCCTACCCTCAATTTTTACCTGTTTTTCAATGGGACTCATGCAGTATATAGCTACTGGTCTATCCAATACATGTGGCACATCTCCTCCACCATTAGACTGGTTGTCATTGTGCTACTCAACAATACCCATGGTGAACTCACTTTCCTGTGTCTCCTGCCCTCATTTTTGGCCTGACTCTAGGTAATCCTTTTAAATCATGTAGGGGATACCCTATTGAGTGCATCTGCTGTCCCATTGTTGGACCTATCATCAATGCACCACACCCATCTTATCTGTCAAATGATGGATGACTTGGAATCAAAGTATGACATCAAACACTTTCCCTTCAACATTGTTGACAAGGGTGGTTAACCCACTATTTCAATGGGTTACAAGGGTGACACTCGCCAATTTGTGAGTTATCAAGATCCCTATGAATGTGTTGTGCTCAGTCCTTGTAGTGAGTTCCTTTCCTAACCTATGTTGCCCTTGCTACTCACCTGTTTGTCACCTATTTTAGATGTTTCTTTTGTGGTTGAGGAGCTTCTCATTGTTATAGTCAACAAGGTATGTACAATGTTCTCTAGTACTATAACTATGTTGACCCAGACTGCTGCTAAAGTGGTGCCGGAAGTCCTTGGGGTTCCCCAGGACATTATGTTTGTTTATTGATAGCATCACTGATGTATAGCTCCCATGCTCAAGCTTCAACATTGTCAACATGGGTTGCAAGCATTCTAAGCTCTCAGCTGTAGGCAAAGTCAAGGAGGCCATCATGCAATCTACTGGTGATCTCAGAACTCTGCACACTAACCTTGCAAAGTTACAAGCTGATCACATAGTGTTTGAGAGAGAGCAGGTCCAGAGCCAGCTAGGTTGGTCTTTTCTATTCTTTGACTATTTTATTATTTCACTGACCCATCAGACAGAAGCCAACATTGCTGCAAGGCAGCTCCTTGCTGAAGCTGCACTCAAGGTAGGCATCACAAATGATGTGAGCACTGATGCTCAGTATCTGGACCACTCTCACCTGATGTTGGTGGATGGATATATCATTATGGGCTATAGCCCTAAAACTAGGATACATCACTCAGCTCAGCTATCTATTGATGTGATACATCTCTGTAGGCTAATTGTCCATGCATTTTCCTGGCAGTGCTGCCATTTGAAAGCCAGAGCATTTATTACTTTGATGGTTGATGCCCAGGCTGCAAATATCCGAGTTGAGAATCTGAGATCCAAGGTTGATTGAAGACATCACTACATATGAAGGTACAGAAGCTTATCTAGATCTTCATGTGGAGGTTCATCAATAGAAGGTCCGCTGGCCTTCTGAAGCATCATCCAAACCTGCACTTACTAGAGCTCCCACATCCCTTCACATTCCCAAAAACTTTGCAGACAAGTTATGACAGATGGCAGCCTGGTGTTTTGCATATGCAATCAGACCTTCCACATCTTCTGATTGATCTACCATCTGAAGGGTTGCTCACTCATCCCACCATTTGGCTTCCCATGCGAGAAACACCAACACATGCTGCATCTCAAACAGCAATAATTGTATTTCTTCTTGCCACTGGGTATGTTGAGCTCTTGCTTTACACCATTTAACACATAGTGCTGAATCCATAGCAGAGTGAGTCCATTTTTGAATGACAGCATGGTTACTTACTGTCTTGTAGCCCTTTACCATTATTGTTACAGTTACGTCTACCCCTATTCATTTTTCTCTTATCCTCTTGTATTACGTCATGACCGTGCCTTATCGTGCCATCACTAGACTTTACTATAGTTGTATTACATCACGATCACCATTGCCATCGCTAGATGACTCTTCCCTATGACTCACCTTATCTATGACTCGCCGATGATGTATACGTACCTGCCCTAAAGTACTTACATCTATATATACTTGGTCATGTACTTAGCAGATCTTCACTTTAATCTACTAGGTTCTCACCTGAAACATTGTTCGCTTAGGACCCCCAATCCTAAGTCATCCACATACCGATATTCGAGTCAAAGACACTCTCTTTGACTTGTCTTAAGAAACCTTACATTTGTGAGGCCTTGACTCAACCTCAGACACTACTCTTATCGAGTATCTGCTGTTGTGCCCATCCTAGTTTGTAACAATTATGCAAAGAGAGTCCATGAGTAAGCCAGATCCATGGCATGATTGCTGTGCCCAGACTCTGTCCCCCAAGGCCACCTATTGGTCTAAGGTTGGATTTTTTTAGTGGTCATAGGTCCTGATCCCACCTGACACAATCAATGTGCCTTGACAGGCTGACCAATGCACTACATGCACACAGATACTTATCATGGCTGAGGATCAGCCAATCATTGACAGTTTGTATAGTCTTCCACACCTGGGTGTTGGCACTTTGGCCATGCAGCTGCTGGCTTTTAAAATGTAAGAGCTGATGGTGAAGGCAGATATGAGAATGGCACTCCTCAAGAGCATCATTGGCCTGTGAAAAATGCAATGACCACTCTATGCAAAGGAGTCTTGGACTACAGGGTATGAAGTTGCAGATATCAGAAAGAAATAGTAGCTGAAAGTCCTTAGGTTTGGCAGAATTGGGCCTCAGCCTCAAACACCCACTCTCTTCATCATCACTAAGCCAAGTACCACTGAGGGGATTCACAAGGCCAATAGTATTAGTAGTGTGGAGTTGAGATACAAATGGGATGTATAAGTTTTGAATCTTGGTCCATGCTTCAATGCAATGCTGGAGACTATTGCTGCATGCCAGGATCTTTGTTTGTTGTCCATTCATTGCATGTTAACTTAAGCTCTCATTGTCTGCATGAAGCTGCTGTCTAGAAACAAAGTTAGTTTCATGTCACTTAAATTCACTGGTCACCTACTGTGCATGCTTGAGATCTAGGCCAGTGCTAATGAGAATGCTTGGTGTCACATCAGAATAAAGTGAAACTGAAGATCCATCCTCTAAATCTTGTGTCTTTCATTACTAACTCCAGATGAACAGTCACCTGTGTTATGGCTGAGGTTTCAATGAGACTACAAACAAGTTGATGAAAGCTGAAAAAAATCACCTGTGACCCTGCTCTCAAATGGATTTGGCTTAGAGTGGTCTGGCTCCCATGCTAAGACTTCATTCATCCAATTTGTGAGAGAGATAGTGCCAAGGTCTGATTCCTTGATGGACTCTTCCAACTCTGTAAGGGCATGACAGTGTTCTGTTTTGGCTTTGACAGCTTCCTTGATTTTACACAGTAAGACATGACCTTAAAAAACACACTGTAGTTATTTTATATCAATGATGTAACTGTTGTAAAGACATACCAAATGTAGCTACCTTTTTCCAGTTCCAATCTCCAAAATGATCGTCAAGGACTTCTCGATGACTACCAGGCCCCATTTCCTTCATACTTGCAGCGATATGGTTGATATCTGCCCATCCATGCTCTGGTACTTCCCTGTCTGTTTGGCTGACTCCCGGGGTCCAGTTGAAGGAGAAAGTGATCTGGCATGATGCAATATGAGCTGCAATATGGAACTTTGGCACAAATAAGTTGAAAGCCATGTGCATGCGATTTGGTTGGAGTTGCACAGGAAGGGCTGAAACACGCTGCCATAGTCTTTTGTGCCACTGACAGGTGACATCATAGGAAAAGTTGACTATAGGTGTGGATGCAAAAGCAGACAGGGCCAAAAATACAATGTAGTCCATGTTCATATATCTGATGGAGGCATGAGTACAGTACCTGTAGTAATACATTGTTAAATTACTCACTTTTCTCCTTTTTGCAAATCTCCAACTCCATTTGCCAGCCACATGTCATACCATGCACAAACCACTGAGCCTACACCAGTTGCTGCAAGCCCTTTGGAAAACTTTGTATTTGCCATGTTGATGGCATTGTGACTAACACATGTGCTCTTCTAAAGCATGTGTTAGTATACAATAATATAGGTTTAGTTACAATAATGTACCTCTTGTGTGACATCCATGTGATTGTGAAGGTATGCTTTGTACCGTCCTTCTTCCACAAAATATCCCCATCCATAACTGAGCCCAGGATCCTTGATATCATTTGATATGAAACGATGTTTGAGGTGAAAATTGGCATCAATCACCAAGAATAATGAGTAAAGCCATATATGTACAGTGGCTCAAAAAAGTGTCTCAATGTTTGTGACTTTTTGTGTAATTGCTGTATTATGAGCTAGGGTGTGAGAGTATGACTAAGCCATAGGGAGGTGTGGGAAAGCTCTGCTTCTAGGCTTTATGTTTGATCCCTCTAGCATGAGAAAATTATGGCATCAAGTGAAGATATGGTTAATTTAATTTGGTGACTCATTGAGACACTTTTTTGACTTTCAGTGTGACCAACACAATCTCTATAATTATGATACTTGGTGTTTCCTCCTGTTGCTCTAATTACTTCTGCCACTCTTCTATGCATACTATCTATCAATTTGAGGCATTCCTCATCAACAATCTTGCCCCACTCTGCTGCAACTCTCTTTCACAGCTGAAATAGCCCCTATTGTTATTATCATTAGCTTTTCTAATCTGTATACCAGGCAGATTGCTACTAAAACTGGTCTGAGTAGGGTTGCTATCATTAGGATCATAAAAAAGTCATTCCAGACAAGAAAAATATCAAATTGGATTGTCCTTTCAAGCTTACATCATATAACAAAAAATCTCTTGTTCATAATATTCCAACTAGGCAGGCTGCCAATGCTACTCAAGCCACCAAATTCATTAATTACATCATCTACACTGCTCTCCACTCAAATCATCAGGGGTACTCTTAAGGCAGCCAATCTTAAAGCTGTAAACAGGCAGAAAAGCCTTTCCTGTCTTCAGCCTATATAGGAAGAAGATTAGTCTTTGCTTTAAAGCCTCAATATTGGACTGTTGAGGACTGAAATAGGGCTACCTAGTCACATGAGACAAAAATCAATAGGATGGGGCCAGATGGCTAGGAATATATATAATGAAATGCCTTCTAACAAGACAATGACCCTAAGCATACTTCAAGTTGACCATAAAATGGTTTGAAAACTATGGTATCAGTGTTCTATCATGGCAAGTCCAGTCCTCAGACCTCAACCCTATTAAACAACCCTGGTAATTACTCAAGATATCACTTGCAGTCTATCAAGATCCTCAATAGGGGTTATTTCAGGTGTGGGAGAGAGTTGCAGCAGAGTGGGGCAAGATTGTTGATGAGGAATGCCTCAAATTGATAGATAGTATGCATAGAAGAGTGGCAGAAGTAATTAGAGCAACAGGAGGAAACACCAAGTATCATAATTATAGAGATTGTGTTGGTCACACTGAAAGTCAAAAAAGTGTCTCAATGAGTCACCAAATTAAATTAACCATATCTTCACTTGATGCCATAATTTTCTCATGCTAGAGGGATCAAACATAAAGCCTAGAAGCAGAGCTTTCCCACACCTCCCTATGGCTTAGTCATACTCTCACACCCTAGCTCATAATACAGCAATTACACAAGAAGTCACAAACATTGAGACACTTTTTTGAGCCACTGTATAACTAGTAATTTGATGATTTGATGAGTAAACAGAGGAAAACACACCATTTGTTTGGGCTGACATTTGCTAGATTCTCAGGCACATTTTTGCTGAGCTGTGGACATGCAGGGCAAAGGACTGCAAGTTGTCCTTCTTGCATTGTGTCAATTCCTGCAGGGTCATGACCATGACCTGATCATTTCAGTGATGTGAGATTTCACCACTGTCTCATGATCCTTAAAAAGGTAGAGTAATGATCCTGGTGGATAAATTAGTCAGTAACAGGTTCCATGCTCACTGAAGTAAGAAATGAGTCTCACCTTGATTGGCTGAATGCCTGTGTTGTCACTTTGATGCACAAGGCAATGGTTAAATTCATAAGCAGAGACTTTGGACTCAAAGGAAAGGAGGTAAAAATGTTTGAGGACTGCAAATGTTGCTGCAGTATTCAGATCTGTTGAAGTTGCTGGAAACAAGCAACAACATAGAAGTTGTCTGTAGTGGGATGGTGCATTTGTGCAGTCACAGAAGTCAAGCACAACCTCATGTATTCCATGTACATTGATTACAACAAAATCATCTTCTTGGGCAGGTTTGGGATTGCAGCAGGGCTGGTTGGTGTGATCTCCTAATTGGATGTGCAAGCCAAGGTGTTTTAAAGTTGTAGAGTGAAAATATCCATCCTGCCATTGCTGAAACAGTGTTGTTAGAGGAAGGTTCACTTGATATTTGAAATGCTAACCTTGACTTGATGAAGTGGTACAGTCTGAGGGAGTTTGATGATGCACAAATGACAAAATAAATCCACCAAAAAACAATCTTCACAGTGATATGGTGCATTTAAGTTTCCACAAGCATAGCATGAGTGGTTAGCCCTCCCACGCCCTTCTAATTGAATCAGTTCATCTAGATAATGCAGTCATTCTGGAATCCAGATGCACATCAGATCATCCTATCATGGGAAAAAAGGTGATGCAGAAGTCAGTTTTACTTGAAAGAAAAAAATATAAGAAGTTCTGCTCACTTTACTTCTCTGCTTTCATTTTTCAGTCAGAACATCATGAGGTTCAGTATCAAGAGAAATATGAGTCTCATTCCAGGGATCACTCTCGCAGCAGTCAGCACTAATATCACAGACAGTCTCTGAAACATCATCTGCAGGTAGGACAGCCTCGAGATATTTTGTCTGCAGGTTGATTTGTCCAGGTTGAATTGTGAATATTTGGTGGCAATGGACATAATTCTGAGAAGATTGTCTGGTAGAACTTAGGACAGGATGGTGAACAAGTCAAGGCCTCTTGCTGGGACAGCCACTTGCTCCAGCCATGATTGTGAGCAGAATACAAGAATAGTCACATGGCACACAGCACAGCATTGTCATTATGACATAATAAACTTCAACTAAGCTGACTTTAAGTTGAATTTGTGTACTACTGGCTCAATGAGATAGGACTGATGCAAACTTACTAGTATCAGGTGGGAAAACCAAAGACATAGCAGTGATTTGTATGAAAATGAATTGTTGTAAGCACTTGTGAATTGGAACAGTTGAGTAAGGAGTTTTGGTTGGACCAAGAGTATAGCCTCTTAGTATGGCCTGTGCCAGTACCATTTTTGATCGTTGTACAACCATTACAATTTATGAACACAATACACATACTACCCATGCAAAACAAACCTTGTATCTAACTGTACCACAAGTTCAGGAGGCCCACCCAGTAGTTCCTGCATACATTTTACTATATGGCTCACTCAGAGACACATCAATATATTTATTATGGTTGGACTGGCACAAACTACGAGTGTGAGTGATGAACACCTGAGCTTCTTTCAGCTCTGCTTCTTTTGAACTTTTTCTGAACCTACACCACTACAATTTTCAACCTAATCCTCTCCAACAACTATCAATGATGGTTCATCCAACTATTCATAACACAGTTCAAAAAAGAATGGAAGCTGCATGAGAAAAGCACAGACACTATTATGCTAAGTATCTCATAATTTTATTAATTGTTCCTGACCCTTATGTCTGACGCTTATTTGTAAAGACATAGGGATGCAATTTTACACCAGTGGAGGATGCTGGGTGTAAGAAAATGTGACAAGGAAGCAGAGGCATTGGGAAAAGATATCTCGAGAGCTGTGGGAAAAGCATTGCATGGCCATGACAATGATAATGAGTCTGAATCAGACACCAATAGTTCCAGTGACAATGACGGAATTGACATAGCACTGTAAGTTCCATTCTGTTTTAAAAATAGAAATGTGTATTAAAACAAGAAATTAAACATTTAACAGACCTGATCTGCCAGCATGCTTACACACTATCAAAATCACCAAGGATGAGATGCTCACATTCATTGGTGATGACCCCTGCAAGTTCACCAAGAACAAGTTGGCTGAATACATCAAGAGCATCCCAGAAGATTGCAGTGCTAAGGGTGATATTTCTATCATTGTGGACTCAATTGGTGAGATTAAAAAGATACTCAAGCATGTGATGCCTGTGCAAAATGAAATCTTGAATTTTTGTGGTCTATCACCTGAGTGACATGCCACTGACACAGTCTCTTGATTCTTAAAGACTACAGTTGCATACCTGGAGGACATTCAGTGTCTTGAAATGTCTGGAGGAATTGCGGAGCTCACAACAGCACAGTGGTTGGGGGAGCTAATGTATTAGAAGGGTATCAGGATTTGAGTAGTACATAATTCATGATACCTACATCAAGCCAAAATACAAGCTTGCGAGCTTCTTCCAGTGAAGAAAAGTGCATTCAGGGGCCCATGCGTGAGATGTTTGAGAGCTGAGCAGGAACTCTTATCAATTCAATTTGTGCTACATAAGTATACCACCATCCCACGATCATGAGGCAATGTATGTGAATTTGTCCAAAATGACACTCATTGCATAACAATTAATGTAGATGGCACCCCCAAAATGGAGTACTCCTGAACAAGACAAATGGCTGGGACCTTGGTATGAAAAGCATGGTGCAAAGCAATCAGACAGAACCAAAAATTGGCCAAATTTCTTTACTGACTTGTTATGAGAATGGCTTGATGTATTCCCTGAGCCATGACTGGCAGTACTGCCACCCATTGGCCCACTGACCAAGGATGAGCTCATTATCATGGATCAGGCTGAAACTGAACAAAAAAGGTGCATTGTCACCACAAAATGTCCTGTTGAAATGGTCATATTAATGGAGGCTCACAGAAATTAGAGAACTGTTTCAAGAATAGTCTTAGGACTATGAAGACAGGACAGCAAGTGAAGGCGGAGGCTGTGAACATCTTCAATGCAGTGCTAACAAGTGTCACCAAATGTGAAAAGCTGATGTGTTCCCTTCAGGAAGTTGAGGCATATTCCAAACTTTACTACCAGAGGCATGTAAAGTCCATGGTTGACAATGAACTAAAGGCAGAAGCTGAGGTACTGCAAACAAAGAATGAGGCACTTACCAATGGAATGCATGTAGCCATTGTCAACAAGGAGACAGGGAACTTATATGAAGCAGAGACTGATAAGGTTAAGGCAGAGGTATGGAGGTACATCGAAGATGCAAAGATGCACAGAGACAATGAGAAGGAGGTTATGTGGAGCAAAGACGATTATGGGAGGTAATGATTCAAAAATTCTAATGTGTCAATAAGTTGACATAACTCTATAGAAATATAGAAAACTTGCTGCTATGGTCAACAAATTCTTGATGGGACTTGCAGATGCAACAGGCTTTTCATTCTCCCTCCTTGTGGGTGGTCCTTCTCCAGAGCTTTGTGGATTGATTGATGTCTATAGGTAAGTTATCTATGCTCATCTGCAGCATTTAGTACTCACCTCAGGTATGAAGTTTTCACATATGTAAAATGAAATATGGGAATGACTTTAGTAAGGCATATTTGGAATTTGAAAGCACCATTATGTCTCCTTTCAGAGACTATCTGCACCAAGTATATTATGAATTAACATATTTACTGATAGAATCCAACTCAATTCACAAATCTATCAATAGCAGAGGCCACAGCAGCTTTGAAGGCAAGGCTAGGGGATGGTGGTCGTTTGACATTGATTGGTATAGGGTTACCTGATGACACATCTGATCAAGTGATATTCTCACTTTCAGATATATTGTCCCATGCAGACAAAGTCACAGATATCAATTTTGAGGGCTTGACTGACATGAGTTGGCCAGTAGACAACTCATTCTGGGAGGGACATAGTACCCAAATCAATGCATTTGAGGCATCAGGTGGGAATCTGGACCTGCCATACTTACCTCCCTACTCACAAGCAGCATCTGCCTTGGAGTCGCTGTCACCCCCCATAACTCTACCTCCTGTCTTCAAGCCACTGCCACTGCCAGTACCTCAGGCTGCTTGTTCATCCCAGTCTTACCCTGCAAATATGTTTGCTAAAGTTTCAGCACTGCTTCCAAACATATCTTAGCCTGTGCCTACCATGGTACCACTACAAAGCTCACCCATAACATCTCCTACACAAATCCTGGTCCTATCCCTGGATCCTCTACCCATCTTAGCTCCACAGGATTCACTTACACTTGCTCCAGCTGTTCCTTCATCTGCTACATTAGTTTCATCCCCATCTGCCATAACTGATCAGCAAGGTCAGCCTCCCACACTCACCAAGTCTTCCCTTCTGCACAGAACCAGCTGAGTCTGTGTTCCATTCTCACACAATGTTGTCACTAACAGTATTGGCAAGAATTGTTCAATTTCTGGCAAGCATCATGGAGGGACAGTTGAAGATGGTGTCTTAGGTCACAAGAAGAGGTGCATTGTTTGTCTTCTGTAAATTCAGTAAATCAAATGACCAACAGGAAACAAAAGTTTAAAGTTTCAAAGCTCTGCATATGTCATTATCCCATACCTATCTTTGCATATAGTTAAATTGTTGCTGTTTATATTTGTTGTCTTGATAATAAATCTATAAGTTTTGACATTTTGACTGTACTTGTGTGAATTTTTGACTTAGAAATGCGAGAACATGACATCATGTGACAATGGCTTGACTGTACTTGTGTGAATTTTTGACTTGGAAATGTGGGAACATGTCATCACATGATGACAGGTTGACTTAAATTACATGTGACACAAGTCAGTGTGGAGGAGTCAATCAGGAGTTTTGCTAAGACATCTGTGAAGGATTTTATTAACTTACAAGACTGTTGATTTACACTTAACTAGAACAATTGGAGCCTGGATAACTTAGATCTTGCGAAAGTCACTTGGTAAAAACTTGCTAATGTGAGTACCATAGCTTAAAGTTAGAAAATGAACTACCAAGAATACAAACATCATGTGATGACAGGTTAGATTTACGATCAGTTCTTTGGAAGTCAAGATCTATCTCACCCAGATCAAATCAATCAAGAGCAACAAAGGGGGCTGGGAACCAAGGCTAGCCGGAGGGGGGGCTGAAAGTATCTATTTTGGTATCTGACCCCTCCCAACAAGCCCTGGAAAGTTCCAAGAATCAAATTTGTGGATTCACCATGGATATATCAAAGGATACATCCATCTGGATAATGGACAACCTACCTAGATGATGTATCCTAGTTTTAGGTTTATAGTCCAGTTTGGATGTATCATTCTGGCAGTATAACCTCCCACCCTGACATTGACTTCAATATGGGTGAAGATGAAGACTATGTAGCCAAGGAGGATGGGCCACAGGAGGAGGAAGATGAGAGTGTCTTGGAAGGAAATACCATGGGCAGATACAAAGGCTCAGCAGTTGATGCTGCACAAGCTTGCATTGTATATTTGTAAGCTTTCTTTTTCATGGTTTTTACAAATAATGGTTTGTGTAGTTTACAAGGTAGATATCACCACCACTGGCCACCATGCAGTTGACTCCAACACAACCATCATTGTCACAGTGCATGGATGTCTCAAATGCCAGCCCTCATTGCAGGCTACTTGTGCTGGAAGCACTGTGAAGCTACACTGACACTGACACCTGATATTGAAGTTGGAACATTTACATTCCATGTCAGCACAGTTGATATTCTAGGTACATTTTTTTGTGCCTAACATCCAAGTGCCACTCATAAATTACAGTGTCCATGTCTTCAATATCAGTCCCACAAGCTGCTGACAAATTGGCAAATGTGTCACTCATTAACATTGGACTCCTCAGGTGTTCTCCCATTCAGCCTACAATAGCTGTTTTGCTTCAATGTCTTGAGTTATATCATCAAATCCATCAATGCAAACCATCCTTCAGTATACAGGCAATGTTACAGTCACGTCTACTCCTATTCATTTTCCCTCTTCTCTTGTGTATTATGTCATGACCATGCCTCATTGCGCCATCACTAGACTAGTCTCTTGCTATATCTGTATTACATCACAATCGCCGTTGCCGTCGCTAGATGACTCACTCTTATCTCTGACTCATTCTTATCTATGACTCGTTCTTATCTCTGACTCATCACACTTGCCCTAAAGCACTTACTTACTATATATACTCAGCCATGTACTCAGTAGATCTTCACTTTAATCTACTAGGTTCTCACCTGAAACATCCTTCACTTAGGACCTCCAATCCTAAGTTGTCTGATTACCGATATTCAAGCCAGAGACACTCTCTTTGACTTGTCTTATGACCCTTGCATTTGCAAGGTCTTGATTCAACGTCAGACATTACTCTTATTGAGTACCTGTCATTGCGCCTATCCTAGTTCGTAACAAAAGATTAAAGTCACCTATCGACCCTCTCCATCAGAAGAGGTCCCAGATCCCAGAATGAATCAGAGAGAGACAAACACATCCCCTGAACAGAAACATCACTAGACCAGAACAATCAGGATGTCCACCGTCACCAATACCCCAGAACTGAAAGCCAGAGCTCCTTCCACTTATGATGGAAGCCCTCAGCAGGCTCTGCAATGGTTGTATGCAATTAAGGCGTACTTCACACTTAACACTACAATCTATAACACCAACAAAAAGAAAGTTATCACCGCCCTCGCATATATGACTGAAGACAGCACCATGGGCTGGGCACTTACCTTCTATACTGAAGTCGATAACACCTCCTCCAAGTCTTATGGAACTTTTGTGAACTTTGAAACAAAGTTCAAAGAAGCCTTCGTACCAGCTGATGCCATTGGCACTGCCATGAACAAACTCCGAACCCTGAAGCAAACAGGCGATCTTACCTCCTATGTCGCCAGCTTTAAGACCCTTGCTGTGCAGGCCTCCGTAAAGCAAGATGCAGTCCTAATCACATTTTTCAACGACGGGTTAAAGAAGGGGATTGTTAATTCCATTTTCCAGATGGAAACCATTCCCACAGATTTCGATAAGTACGTTGCCGCAGCCATTAGGCTTGACAGCAACTACCAGAGAGGTGCTGCATTTCAACAGAACCACCATACCACCACTAGACCGACTGGGCAACATTATGTACCTAGACCATCCATTGATTGGCACGACCCAAATGCCATGGAGGTAGATCGGCTCACGGAAGCTGAAAGAAGTGACCATATGAAGAAAGGACTATGCTTCACATGTCACCAGAAGGGACACATGACTAGAGCATGTCCGCAGAAGAAGAAGACTCCTGTCTGTCATGAAGAAATAGAGGACAGCGAAGATGGAGATACAACGATCCGTTGCCTTGCCGAGGATTTTTGATATGGAAGACTGGATCGACATCAGTATCTTCCAATGTACCTATCAGATTTGTACAAAGTATTGGAATCAGAAAGGAACTTCGCGTTCCCATTTCCCTCATCTCCAAAACTCGTCTGAAAACCGTCGAAACAACAGCCATTGTTGACTCTGGTGCTGCCGGAACCTTTATCTCAGAAGACTTCGTAAAAAGTCACAGAATCAGGATGCATAAGCTCACGAAACCATTTCGAGTCACGACCACAGATGGAAGCTATGCTAAAGGAGGCGCTATCACTTGCTATTGCGTCCTCATCATGAAAATCGACGAACGATCCATGATTGGAAAATTCAACATCACATGACTCGGCTGCCAAGATCAGATTTTACTCGGGATTCCCTGGCTACGCACTATGGATCCAGTAATACAATGGAAAGCAGAAATGCTGGAACTCTCAAGAACTGAGAAGAGTGATCAGATTGAGAAAGAAGTTGATATCAAATGAGAAAAGAACGGATTACCACCATTCTTCCGGAAACTCCGGAAGAATGATCCAGAACAAGAACTGATTCCAGTTGCTGCATCACCCAAGAAACCAACACCCCGAGCTACCATTGAAGAAATTCCAGATGAAGAAACACCCCCGGTACTCCCTAACCTTGATCCCATCCCTGATGACAATGATGACTCCTTTGATACCAAAGATGATGTATGGACCAAGGATTATGCGCCACCCATGCACGAGATCACTACATACCACCTCGAGGACGATGAATTTCTAGTTGAGTACCCCCTCGACACCTTGGAGCTTTGGGTTATCACCAATGTCTCTCTGGATACTCCCCTAACCAAAGACAGCACTAGTGCTGTAGAACAGCAACCCATGGTTACACCCCTGTCACAGCCAACGGAATATATCAAAACCAGTAACAAAGCACAACAATTTGCATTAGCTGCCAGACTAGAACAAAAGAAGAAATCGTTCGAAGAACTCGTTCCTTCTTATCTTCATGATTTCGCCAATATCTTTGCAAAGGACGGTCTCAATCAGTTACCACCTGAACAACCTGGTATAGATCATTGAATTGAAACTAAACCCGGCTTTATCCCCAAGATGTCCAAGGTGTACCCATTATTGGAAGTGGAGCGCACAGCGGTCAGAGCCTTTATTGATGAAAATGTAAAGAAAGGATTCATCTCCAAGTCAAAGTCACCGCAAGCAAGCGGCTTCTTCTTCATAGGAAAGAAAAGTGGAGATCTTCATCCCTGTCAAGATCACCGGTACATCAATGAATGGACGGTTAAGAATGCCTACCCTCTCCCATTACCACTTTCATTGGTCGCTCGGTTACACGGTGCTAAATACTTCACGAAGATGGATGTCCGTTCAGGGTATAACAATATCCACATCCACCCAGATGATCAGTGGAAAGCTGCCTTCACCACAGAGTATGGTCTCTTCGAGCCAAACGTCATGTTCTTTGGCCTTTGCAATTCCCCCGCTACCTTCCAGGCATATATGAATAGAACGTTCCAGCAGGAGATTAATGAAGGATGGCTCATCATATATATGGATGATATCCTGATCTTTTCAAATGACCTCATTTTCCATCGCGAACGCACCCGATGTGTTCTCGAAAGAATTCGCCAAGAGAAACTTTTCTTAAAACCTGAGAAATGCACATTTGATGCTCAGGAAGTGGAATATCTTGGAATGATCATCCGTCCAGGATGTGTAGCAATGGACGATGCCAAAACCAACGGTATTCGAGACTGGCCTACCCCCACAATGGTGAAAGAAACTTGGTCATTTTTAGGGTTTTGCAATTTCTATCGAAACTTCATTTCCCATTATTCTGACATTGCTAGACCCCTGATCGACCTCACCAAGAAAAACGTCAAATTCCTTTGGTCAGAACAGTGTGCAATGGCCTTCTCCACCTTGAAAGAATGCTTCCTAAAGCAACCGGTCCTCCGAAACCCTGATCCCAGTAGACAGTTCGCAGTTGCTACTGATGCATTGCTCATCACGACTGGTGCAGTGTTGCTGCAAACCGATGATAATGGAGTTTACCACCCATGTGGATACTTATCCCAGACGCTGAACCCCACAGAACGCAACTACCAGATTTTTGATCGTGAGCTCCTTGCAGTTATTCGTGCCCTGACCATATGGCGTCATTATTTGGAGGGCAATCCTCATCCTGTCATCGTCTTCACAGACCATAAAAATCTGTTGTATTTCAGAACGGCCCAGAAGTTAACCAGACGGCAAGCCCAATGGCAGCTGATCTTATCCTGTTACAATATTGAACTCCACCATGTCACTGGAACTAAGCTTGTCGCCCCTGACACACTCTCTCGCCACCCTGACCATGGATCAGATTCCTCAGAAGATAATACCAATGAAACCCTTCTTCCAGACTCCATGTTTGTCTGCCTTCTTGATGTCGAACTCATGACCTCTCTTGCGAATCCCAATCCTTCCGACCCCGACCCCATCTTTACCGCCGCCTCCAATGCATTAGATGGCCTTTCCCTCCCCCCGATGAAATCTGCCCTTGCAGATTGGGCAATTAAAGATGATATTCTCTACTATAAAGACCGTGCTTACGTCCGCCCCACTGGATGGTGCCTTATTTTGGAGCGTTGTCATGATCACCCTACTGCTGGCCATCCTGGGCGTTTTAAGACTGAAGAATTGGTCAAACGGGACTTTTGGTGGCCTTCTATGGGTACCTATATCTGTAAATACATTGAGGGTTGCGCCCCATGTCAGCAGATGAAGTCCGATACTCACCCCACTATGCCTCCTCTTGTACCTATTCCATCCAGTGCTGTGGCTCCATTCACCCAGGTCTCCGTTGATCTCATTACTGATCTTCCACCCTGTGCCGGTTTTGATTCTGTCATGGTCGTGGTAGACCATGGGCTTATGAAGGGGGTAATTCTTATCCCTTATACTAAAACCATCTCCTCTGAAGGAGTTGCCAAGAATTTTTTCAAATACGTCTATCACCAATTCGGCTTGCATGAGAAAGTCATTTCAGATTGCAGTCCGCAATTTGTGTCAAAATTCTCAAAAGCCCTTGCCAAGCTCCTGGAATATGATATTGCCGCATCCACTGCCTATCACCCCCAAACTGACAGACAAACCAAACACCTCAATCAAGAACTCGAAACCTATCTTCGGATCTATTGCCGAAATCACCCTGAAGATTGGGTGGAACACCTTCCAATGGCAGAATTTGTACATAATCATCGAAAACACAACTCTCACAACGCCTCACCATTCTTCCTCATGATGGGATATGAACCAAGAGCCCTTCCCCATACACTCCCTGATTCTACCATCCCTGTGGCAGAAGATAGGCTCCATTCGCTCCAGAAATCCAGAGAAGAAGCACTCTCTTGTCATAACCTCGCTATGCAGCGAATGGCAGAACAAACTCATGGACAGAAATATCACCCATGGAAGATAGGAGATAAGGTTTGGTTATCAGGAAAGAATCTAATCACGCAGCTACCATCGCAAAAGCTTGCACCAAAATGATATGGCCCCTTCCCAATCATCGCTGTTCTTTCCCCTATCACATTCACACTCCAATTACCCCCCCAATGGAAAGTTCACCCCACATTCCACGCTTCTGAATTATCGTCCTATCATGAGACAGAAGTTCACGGTCCGAATTTCCATGATCCACCCCCAGACGTCATTGATAACAAAGAAGAATACGAAATTGATGCCATCTTGTCACACAAGGGGACAGGTAAATGAAGATGCTATCTGGTATCCTGGAAAGGATACTCTTCTGCCAGTAATGAATGGATCCCAGAAGGGAACCTTGGCAATGCCACTGATACCCTCGCTGCATATAAAAGGGCTCACCGATTGTAAAATCCAAGAACCATGTCTCTCGAACGTCTACGCCTCTGCATCCAACGCATAGAAGAACTCACTGCTGCTATGAACACTGTAGCTGAAGGAAATGCCCACCCATTGTCCCTCCTTGATTATCAGACTGCAACCACCATTAACCTCACCAATAATGCATCCTCACCACCGGTCTCCCTACCATCGTCCGACTCCACGCTTACCACCGACTCTACTCTTACTGACTACTTCTCGATTATTGACCAAGTCGAAACCAGCGCCCTTTTTGAATCTGCCCTCATGTCCCAGCAATACGCTATAGAAATAGACCGTCTTTTAGGAGAAAGAGGGGCGATATCTAGCAGACTTATCATTAGAATCATCAGAGATGCCAGCCTCATCGAGTGCACTGCCAACCTCCTTGATGACGAACACCACAAGACCATTTTCTGCCACCTTCATATACACATTCATAATACTGCAATCCGTTTGTTGCCTGATGATACTAGAGATGCTATCAGAGAGGCTATTCACATCGTCACAGAGTGAATCGCTCTTGACCCAGTCACGCGCCCTCCTTCCCCGCATATTGCCATTCCAGTCCCACCGCCGGTCCCTGCAGCAGCTCCCATGGAGCATCAGAATGATAATATCCCTCCTATTGCTGTACTTGACATACCAACTTCTCCGTCTCCTACCCCCATCACGCCCCCACACATAGATACCCCATCCGACGCAGATCTTCCCGTATTGCTGCCAAACAAGCCACGTCTGTTTCCCCGCATAAAATGCTCAAATGATCCAGATCCCCTTCTCCCCCAGATCAGTCCACCTCTGTCACAATCGTAAAAACGCCACCAGTTGACAACATTGTATGTCGTAACTGCCGCACCACTGGGCATTGTCACAAGAATTGTCCTGCATATTATTGCCGGGTCTGCAAAGAGTATGCACCCGGCCATCTATCGGTCTTTTGTAAGGAGTTGAAAGGAGAAGTGGTCATCCCACTGGTATGGACTGATGCTGGTTTTTACGACACTCTCGCTCACTGGGAGATTGAGCAAGATGCTATCTACCATGCCGCTGAGTTAGCTGATAGGTCATTCCCTATCACTGAAGAGCAGAACGACTTGCTCAACTTGAACTACGACACTGACCCTATCTACT
Organism: Suillus subaureus; assembly: GCF_016647635.1. Taxonomy (NCBI): domain Eukaryota; kingdom Fungi; phylum Basidiomycota; class Agaricomycetes; order Boletales; family Suillaceae; genus Suillus; species Suillus subaureus. The sequence goes on from NW_024538625.1 coordinate 29,089, forward strand.
GGGCTAACCAGGATAACTGAAGTCGGTGACTTTGTTCCTAAACAAGGGGTAATGTTACAGTCACGTCTACTCCTATTCATTTTCCCTCTTCTCTTGTGTATTACATCATGACCACGCCTCATTGCGCCATCACTAGACTAGTCTCTTGCTATATCTGTATTACATCACGATCGCCATTGCCATCACTAGATGACTCACTCTTATCTCTGACTCATTCTTATCTTTGACTCATTCTTATCTATGACTCATTCTTATCTCTGACTCATCACGCTTGCCCTAAAGCACTTACTTACTATATATACTCAGCCATGTACTCAGTAGATCTTCACTTTAATCTACTAGGTTCTCACCTGAAACATCCTTCACTTAGGACCTCCAATCCTAAGTTGTCTGATTACCGATATTCAAGCCAGAGACACTCTCTTTGACTTGTCTTATGACCCTTGCATTTGCAAGGTCTTGATTCAATGTCAGACATTACTCTTATCGAGTATCTGTCATTGCGCCTATCCTAGTTCATAACAGGCAATAGTTAAAGTACCCGGTGCCCTTCATAATGTATGTTTTTGTAATGTGTACCTGAGTTTATTGTGTTTCTAATATTACATTTTAGTGCTCATATTTTCAAGCACTGCAAGATCAATTTGCAATTGCTTTCAATGTCTATCTCAATGTTTTACAGCGTGTTCAAGAATTAGCTAACACTGCATTGAAGCATGATACTGCTCACTGGCACATGCTTCACTCATGCCCTGCATGTAATTACAAGGTGCATTTATTGTTATTGTTATTGTTATTGTTATGTGACGTGAACTATGCTACAGCAAGAGAATGAGCCAACATTGATCCCTGCAAGGATGGACAGTATGGACAGCAATAACTCATTGAAATGGGTTGACAGCTCCAGACATGCTGATGAGTGATGTGGATAACACAACTTGGCTAGATAGTTGTTAGAATACCTAGCCAATATATGTCTACTAGTCCTGCCTAGCTGCTACACTTGCAAGCAAGAACATTCAACCTGAGGGATCTGCTGTCTAGTCAAGTTCAATAGTCAGTACTACACAAAGGATGAAAAATCTGAAGGTCAGGGATCAAGTCCAAAGGTATGGGATGAAGTCTGATGTGCGGGAAATCAGGTCTGCAGGTGCGGAGATGGTGGGAGAGTAAGGGAAAGGAAGGGAAAGTGTCAGGACTAGCTTGGAGATGTTAGGGAATGTCAGATGAATGAGTGACAATAGTGTCAGGTTAAGGAGAGTGAGTCAACAGGTATATTGGCAAGGGTGTTATGAACTAGGATAGTTCTAACAACAGACGACTCAATAAGAGTCAAGACTTCTGCTGAGATTCTATGCAAGACAATAAGTCAAGTGTTCAGTGTAAGCTAAGACAGAAGGAGTGCTTCTATCTTAAAGTACAGTTCATATGACAAGAGATTGGAGATCTCAAGTGAAGGAGATTTCAGGTAAAACCTAGTAAGATTAAAGTGCAGAACTAAAGCGTACAAGAGAACTATATATAGGGAACTACAAGAGCTTTAGGGCAGATGTGAGAATGGATATGAGTCAGAGATAAAGGATGCATAAGTGATAGCAAGAATAGGTCACCTAACTATGGCGGTAGTGATCGTGATGTAATACACAAGAGTCAGAGATAAGTCTAGCAGTGGCAGCATGCGGCACATGATGTAATACACAGTAAAGAGAGAGAAAATGAATAGGGGCATACATAATTGTAACAAAGGGTAACTCTAAGGACAGGTATGGGATGACCAGTATCAGGGAGTTCTCCCTCCTACTAAGTGGTGATTGTAATCCTGGTCACCCAACCTTATATAACTAACTACGTGAAAGTCTGGAGTCCATAGGCAAAAGTAGTAGCAAAAATGTGGGTCCAATGATATGTAGCTAAAAGGCCATGAGGTACTGTGGCCTGTGGAAATCCATGTAATAATGCTGTCTACTCAATCAGTAATGGGAAATAACTGATTATGCACCAGTGGGGTTAAGCAGGACTGGACTGGACATGGTAGGACAAGTGTGTGGGATCTCTGAGCAGGTTTGATGTGTCAGAGATGTGGAGATAGTGGGAGAGCATCAGAGATGGGTAGGAGATGTGCAGACTGGATGGGGATTGCAGAATAGGGTCCTAACAGGCTAGCCTGAACATGATTGTCACAGTGAATCTTCAAATCATTGTATTTGATACCTCCTGATGAAGTTGATATGTTTAAGGATGATGTGCAACTGCAGCCAGGAACACAAGCAGTTGTTACTAACACAGCAGGAGACATCAGTCCACCTAATGTTTCTGAGTCTACATGCACTGACAATTGGAAGACTGCAAACATGATTTCTGACAACACTGTCAAAGTTTTTGAGCAAACAGGTATTTTCATCAGTGCCTGTCAACACAGCATGATCCAGACCTTGGTTGAGATGTGGTGAAATGGGGAACTGTGAGCCTTCTTCAGCCCTCATTTGTAATCTGATGTCAACAATTTTATAGTGCTAAATATGCTCTCACAACAACCAACAAAGTTCTTGATGTTTACAATCTGAATGGAGTAACTAGATATGATATTAGATGTTCCTATCAGAAAACTGTTGATGCCAGCTCTATCTCCATCAAGGCACACTCCAACCATCATCACTTCATCATCAACTCATTTCACAGACATGCCCACAACTGCCATTGTCAGCTTTGGTTCCATCCTTTATATCAACATGGCCTTGGCCTCAAGGACCTTGAAATGTGTGAGCACATATTCTCTGCATCAAATGCTGTAGCTCCTGTTATCCATCATGCATCTTATTTTCACTGGCTTCAGTTTATCAACCTTCACTTTCAGCAGTGGGATTCTGATAGGTACCTGGAACTAAGTATGGTTTTATTTAAGGTTCTTGAATTAGTGTTTGATGCTCCAATTGTAGGCAAGTTTTTTTACAACAACTATAAGCAAGCACTTGCCATCATCAATGACCTAAGCCCTGCTGTCCAGGAACTAAAGCTAGCACTAAATATCTTGGATGGAGACTTCAAGTGCTGGAATATGGAGGAGTTGGAATTTCTGGAGACCCTGACAGAGGAATCAGAGGAGGACATTGAGGTGCACCAAACACATACCAATGCCTTTCTTGATACTTGATTAACTCAGACTCACATCTCACTCATACAACTTGCTTTTCAAACAATAGCAGATGCCTTTGACATTCTCAATTGTTCAAAGAACCTTCCTCTCATGAGTGCATCCACACTATCAAGTATTCATTGGCTGGATCTTGCACATGATGGAACTGGCACTGTAAGTTTTATAGACACAACCATTTGATCTCTCTGTTCAGTTTTAACTTTGACACTATCTAGCTGACATTCACCCTCAACATCAAAGCACACATCTGGCTGGCTTGCTGGCAGTGCAACACGGGAACTTTTTGCCAACCCCCCATCATTACTCTGAACTGAATGAGGTCAAAGAATCTAACTGGCAATGATTCCCACAAGCTTGCAAATGATCAAACCAACAACACTTTCGATCTCATCAAGGATATCTTTTCAGAGCAGATCATAGTCCCTGCATGCAAGAAAGCATTTCACAAAGACTGGAAGAATATACCTAATGCCTTGTCTTCTAACACAGTATGTGGCTGGATCATTGGTAAGTCTTTTTGTCATACAGCTGACAGCTCTAACATGGACATAATATTTCAGAGGAAAATAATATGTTTCAGCAGGGTAGCCATGCATTAGTAGCATTTGAACTACCTGTGGTGCATCCATTGCACACCACACCTTTCAGTCTTATAGTACTGCATAACCTGTTGATAGGATGTGTACATTGACCTGCAAAACCAGGTGTACAGGACACTGGCTGGTCTCTGCACTGCCTGTATAGGCCAGCCATGCAGAACCTTGCAGGCCAATGCCTCAGACAGAAAATGATATCTCTGCACTCCCTGTATAGGCCGGCCATGCAGAACCCTTGCAGGCCAATGCCTCAGACAGAAAATAATATCTCTGCACTCCCTGTATAGGCCGGTCACACAGAACCCTTGCAGGCCAATGCCCCATAAGTAGAAAAGATACCTTTTGCTGATGATGTAGGACCCCTGCAGGTTCATGCCTCATATAGAGAATGATATTTTTATGCTACTTATATAGGTGAAACCAGCATATCAAAGTACAGTTATCAATCAGTACTTGAGATGTGAAATTGAAAAATGAAGTATTGTGCTTTTACAACACTTTATACAAACTTGGTTGTATTTTTCCTAGCAAGTAGTATATGTCAAAATTGCATATCTGAAGTTTCAGAGAACAATATAAAACTGTTCATGGACAACACTCAAAACAGTGAAGGGACCTCTTTTTGCTCATTATCACTCCATGAGACATGTGACTCATTAGCTAATCTTTGCTTATTGAACATTAGCAAAATCATTATCAGTTGCCAAATAGCAGTTCAGAGGTATTATTGAGGCCATAAAGTGAATTGTGGATGTGTGAGATGCATTTTGTATCATAGAGTGATAGTGTCTCATGGACTGATTGATAACTGTAGATTTGGCCAACCTTGCACCCTGAATATTTATGCAGGCTGTCCTAAATGCTCTAATATAAAATGAGATTCCATACAGGAGTAGGTCTAGCCAACCTCACTCATGTAACAAAAGATATATCTTATATAGGATAATATAAATGGTGACTGAATAAAAAATAAAAATACAGTCTACCTACACTCCTTACATGGTGACTAGGGAGGCTGGCTTAATGGGCCAATATGTTATTGACAGACCAGCTGGCCATGTCCTACATACTGCACAGACTGGCTGGCCCATGGGCCAATATGTTATCAGTAGCCTGGCTGGCCACATCCTACATACTGCACAGACTGGCTGGCCCAGTGGTCCAAAAAGTATTCAGTGGCGGCCATCCCTGCCTTGCATACAGCATAGGGTAGCTGGCCCACTGGGCCAATATAATATCAGTAGGGTAGCCGACCATGGCCTGCATACTGTACAGACTGGCTGGCCAATAGGCCAATAAGTTATCAGTGGGTTAGTCATTCCATCTATGCATACTGCTAAAGTATTGTTAGTGCTAATATCAATGTTACTCAAAATAGACATGAAAATTGAAGTGTATATGACAACAAACTGCAAGAAGGGAATTCTAAGGTATTGTGCTAATAATAATGTCTCAGTTCTTATACTTCTTTGAAGCTACTCTGTCTCTGGCAGAGTGACAAGGAGGATCAGGAGGAGCAGATATCTTCACCTTTTTCATGACTGAATCATCCACATCTGTTGCTGTGTGCTTACCCTTCCCTTTTCCCCCAGTGTTAGTACTGCTTGCCTTCTTTGATGTGGCAGCCCTCTTCTCAGTTATCCAAGATGCCTCAGCAACCCTCTTCTCCTGAGCAACCCGAGCCTTCTCAACAACCTGAGCCTCCTCAGCCACCCTCTTTTCCTCAGCCACCCTTTTTTCCTCTGCTAACTGTGCCTACTCCACCTCCCTCCTCTCTTTCACCTGCCTTTTGTTCTCCAGATGCCTCATATGAACTTCTTCTCCCACTGTCATCTGCTTCTCATTACCATCTGGCAGCATTGTGTCCACCTTCACCTGGATTCTGGTAATTGCCTCTTCAATCTTGTCCCCTACCTTGAAGCCAAGGATGGAGTCACCCAAATATTGAGGCACATCATCTCCAGCCTCATCTGCTTCATACTCCTGAGCACATCAACACTCACACATCAACACTCATGAAGGAGGGGTCCAAGGCCTAGGACAACAATCATACCCCAATCATGAGATTTGATGATATAGTTTCCTAGTTCCTCCAAAGCCACAAAGGATGCCTGAACATCATTGTGCATATTTTGAGGTAGATATGCCTCAGACCATGTCCAAGATGCCCAGACAGGCAGATGTTGCTTCCTAGCCTTGCCCTTAGGATCTGGAGTGTACTTTTAAACAAGAGTCAAATTTAATGCTGTATCACAAAAGTAGTGAATTATACATACTGTGTTGGAAAGTTTTTGAACTGTGGCCAACAGATGATGGTATGATGGGAGGGTAGAGTGGGATTGAAGATAACTGACTGTGTCACCACCCATATGGAATTTTGGGCAGGAATTGGAAAGAGATGGGGTGTGGCATTCCAAGTCTTCCTCTTTGTCAGAAGCAATGGCTTGGGGGGTCTTCTTCAATACCTCATCCTCATCTGATGATACTTTGACATATTTTCAGTTCTTCCTTGATTTTTTACTTACATCCCCCTTCTTAGCCAGTGAATCATAGAAGTTGCCTTCCTTATACCCAACAAACTGTACAATTGGTTCATTGCGGTTAGCACAATATTTCCAAAGTGAAAAAATCATACTGATGGCTTCCTTCTGCAGGTGAGAAGGATCCTTGATGACAACATTCTGAGAGATACAGTCCATGTCAAGGTAATGGTCTGGATCTTGGGTAACATGACCCCAGGGGACTGCAGCCCAAGGGTTGTTTGAGATGACTGCTGTTGAATGTAAGCTGTCAGAAAAATACAGTACTTCAAAAATAGAAATGAATTACCATAAGCCTTTTGAAATACCTTTCATATGACCTTCTACTGGTTCTTGAGCATGAGAGATTCAAAGCCTGTCAGTAGGCAAGGATAGCCCTCATCGTCTACATCCACTGTTAAATTGAGCAACTTCTCACCTTCCTCATCAGATTGGTCCTCAGGGTCTATGCCTGTTGCTAGATCATTAGCAATTAAATACATTACAGTATCCAAGACTTACTATACTCGGCTTCATTCAGCCAGTCAGCAAGTCAGTCTTGTGACTCTCCAGCCCATTTCTTGTTTTCTTTGGAAGTCAGAGTAAAAGTTTCCTTCGCCATCCTGGAACAGGATTCCCAGCTAAACTAATAGATTATTAATAGTAATGTCAATGGGAAAACATAACACTGACATGGTTGTTACAGGCATTTTTCCCTCCCCTCAATCATGAGCTACAAGCATTACAACATGTAAACCCATAGTTCTTCCTGCCATCTCCATGAAGTCCCTCATGATTTTCTTTTGGTGTCAGCTGTGGTATCTGTAGATACACATGAGTTTTTCCTAAATATAGAAAATGTAGTGTGAGAAAATACCTGTCCTTGGTGTCAGAATGAGGACCTTCCTGGTTCCACTTTTCTGCCACAAGTCTGAGCTTCTCATGCACATCTGGTGATAGGTCATTGTATCAGGACTGGGCCAGCTTTGTCCTTGTCCCCATGGACCTTAAGTCAGAGATGTCATGGTGCTTCTTGTCATACTCCCCAATTTCTTCTTTGAACAATTTCTGGGTGACATCAAAAGTCAAGAATTCAGTCTTGAATGCTGCAGCATCCAGAGGCTTATCATCTTGACAGTCTTTGACCATATCTACAGTGATGATGCCTGCACCAGATGTGAGTTTATGAGCTCCCTCAATGATTTTTTGCTCAAGATCGCAGTCCTCATCATCCTCCAGAAAATGCAAGTAATATGTATGGATAGCCTATAACATTAGATTAATATAGACAAAGAGACTGGAAGTTCACCTTCTGAATGTTATTGCCTGGAAGCATAGTCAAAGGATCCTTAGCCTCATTGCTTTCAAGTATAGTATCTTTGATATTTTTGAGGATTTTTGCCCTCTCAGCAGGGTTTCCTTTGGCTGAAACATAGGAAATCTTGTGCTCATCCAAAACAGCCTTGAATACATGTGTCCAGTCAGCCATTGTATGCAAAAATCTTGAGAATACAGGCTGGTATAAGTTTGCAGGATGTGTAACCAGTCCCAACTCACTTGACAACAGATCAACAAACCATGTCACATGATTCAAATCACCAGTACAAAATCACCTAAGTATACATCTGACCAACTCACAAATTTAATGACATTAGCTTATATACCAAATTTCAAGATTCAGACACCAAACAAATGGTTACTCAAACTCAGAAACAATGATAACATGAGCAAAGTACAAAGTAAGACAGAAATTGCAGAAAAACATGTAAATCAAGCTAACTGTGTCTCCAATGGAATATCCAACCAAGTACTACCATTCTTCCTACCAGAATACAGTACTGTGGACCCAGGTGGCTGAGAGAATGTATGGCTTACATTGCAAGAGTCATTTTTGCACTCAAAAATGTAAGCCTTATCCTTGCTGCCTTTGACATAGGCAGACCTCCAAGAATTAGCCCAACCACACCCACTGCATTGGATAGGCAGGCAGTTGCCCCAAGGATGGACCTCCACATTAGCCCATGCAAACCTAGAGCAAGTGAGGGTGCCCTCCTTGACAGGTGTCAGCAGAAATATGTCAGAGTGGTGACCAAGGTCACAGGACTGTGCGAGCATATCCTTGAATGCCAAACAAAGTGGTCACCGTCCAATGAGAACCCTCTCTATAATGCAATGAGCAAGTGCAAGGCAAAAGACAGTTGAAACTGAAGAGCATTGAATGTGATGGTACCAGTTAAGTTGTGTCTGTAGGAACATTAGATATGTAAGGCATGTCAAATAAAGGCAAAAAAAACTTACCAGACAACAGCCTCTTGCAAGCCATGGAATGAGTCCAAGTTGGTGACAAGGGAGCCACAACATAGCATCCAGAGGTAAGATTCCTGGGCGCTGTTGATGATACTTTGCCAGGGTTTGAGAATTATTTCCAAGAACTGTAACAAGAGTCACTATTGGCCGACTATGACAAAAAAAAACTCACATCATTGACTGGAGTGCTGACATAGACCTTTGAATTATCATCCTCATACCCAGTAAAAGGGTCTCCATAATTGTCATTGGTGTGAGTAGACATGCCAATGATAACATGCTCCCAGACAAATGAGTTCTTCAAACCTTTGATTATCTGCCAGATTTTGCTATGGTAAGGGCAAAGCTTGGCATCAGTGCCAATGTCATAGTAGACCTCAAGATATTTGATGCCATCGCCAGCATAGTAAGGTTTGAGAAAGGCATGAGCAAACTCAAAAGGGCTACCAGCCACTGTGAAGTCAATGATGATAAGGTGAATAAAAAAGACCAGGGCCGAGGATATTTCGGCTCACTCAGACACCTTGAGTGCACCATTGATGGGTAAGAACCTGTCCAAGACAAGAAGGCAGTTGGCATTATAGAAACCCTGTTATCAATGAGGCATGAACAAACAAATAAAATTTAAAAAAAACTCACAAAGTAGGCACTGCCTGGTTCCATCTTGATATGGCAGCAAATGCACTGGAAAGTGTTGGATAATGGACAAACATCAGACATTACCATAGTTTACATATGTTTGGTTCATTTATAACTTTACCTATCGCTTAGCACTCAGTAGACCTCAGTGACTTACCGCATCACTGAGGTGAGATATTCATTCATTCATAGCATTACTTATACTGACTGTACTACAGTGTTATACTTGCTGCAGGTATTTATATCTAATATAGTGACTTACCGCATCACTGAGTGTTATACTTGCTGCAGAAAGAGACATCCTCTTGCAGGACTTTGGTCTCTATGTCAGGTGGCAGCTGCAGGCAGAGTCTGCACACTACTCTGGGACACAGAGTGCACATGAAGAGAGTATTGTCTCCATAGCTGTCTGCACCATCCCTGCAGAGTATGCAATACTAAAAACAAGAAAGATAAAGCAAATTAGCAACTAGAGTAGTGAGAAAATGGATGCACCTCATTGTGACCACTTCTCTTTTCCAAGTCCCCAGCCTTTGCAGTGGTCAAAGCCTTAATAAGAGACAAAGATAAAGTAAGTCAGCAAATACAAGACAGAAAAAATAGATGCACCTTATGGTGAGCATCTCTCTTTTCAAAGTCCCCACCTCCCACAGGTGTGACCTTGGAGGCAGTCAAAGCCTTCCTTCTCTGCCTATCTACTCCAGAAATCTGGGTGCTTGAGAGCTTGAGGAGGACGTGTGGCACTGAGCCACCATTGGATTTTTTGGCAGTGTTCTTGGTGTAGGCCATAGTGAATGACTTGAACATGCAAAAAGCTGAGATTGTAGTTAGTATTAGCATAGTTGAAATTGCTACACAAAAATAGAATAAGAAAACTCACATGACCAAAAAGATGTGGAAGCAGAAGAGGCGCATTGACAAAAGAGAAGCTGAAACAGTCAGTATCAAGTCAGTATACCACAAGCCACAGAAAGATAAACTCACATGACTAAAGAGATGTGTCAGCACAAGAGATGTGTTGTGATGATCATATTCCCACTAGGCTTGCAATGGCCATCTTTTGATATAGGTGATGGAAAGCTACAAAACCATTGACTGCTTTTCCTGCACTCAACCCACTCCAAACATGTATTCCTGCGCTCTGTGGACCCACACATTCACTCCCACGCTGTGCGCATACCTGCGGTCGATTTCCCACGCCTTTGGACTACCTTACAGATGTCCTGTATCAGTCCATTATCCATCCTACCTCATTAGTACATATTTTGCCTTGCCTTGTGTGTTGTAACAAGTGTCGCAGTCTTATTACATGTCTTTACATATTCCTACTGCCTGTCTGTCCTGTCCCTTCCATTTCCAAGAGGGTTTAGCTAGTATAAAGTGCCTAGAGTGACTACTTCATATTTACTTCCTTCTACAGTATTTCCTTCCCTTAGGTTTTACTTAGGAGCAGTCACCATTAGTGCGCGCTTTTAGCCCCTATTGGTTACCTTATACCTGGACACCTTGTCTTGACTTTCCTTACCCATGCAATCAATACCCTTGCCCTCACTTGCTACCCACGCCATTCCTTAAGACTTCCCTACCCCTTACCCTAGCATCTCACACTTCTGCATCAACTGCTCATCAACTGCACTTCCACATTCCCATGCTCTGTGCACTTTTGGGTCTTTAGTATCATTGGCCTTTCTCAGTAGCAATTCCCTTTAGGGTTGAACACTCTTGCTTGCAAGTGTAGCAGCTAGGCAGAGCATCGACCTACAATAATATTTGTAGTTAGGCACTTTAACAAGTGTCTGGCCATTGTTGTGTTTGCACAGCATTCAGAAAAGAGACACGTGGACAAAAACAAACAAAAAGACACTCACATGATCCAAGAGACACATTGACAAGAGAGAGAAGAGACTTTGACAAAAGAAACAAGTCAAAAAACCAACCAAACATGCACATGACTTCCACCGGCCAAGTCCGTCAACCAGTGGAATTGAGCATGGGAACATTTGGTACAAACATCAACAAATCAACAAACAATACTTCAACCAACAATCTTGTTCCCATGGTTCATCTTTCTCAACTTCAACCATGTTTCCACTTCATCCCATAACTCATACATATATATCACACCTTTCTTCCTTATCTTTTTGTACCTATCCTTTGGCCACTTGCAGACTGCAGCTGCAAGTGTTCAAAGGCAGTATTACATTAACTTTTTGCCGCTCTCAGTAAGTAATTTTAAGTCATATGATTTGTAGTACTGACTTGGTTTTTTTATCTTGACAGCTGGCGTGCTATCAAGCTTTTGATAGTGCACCTTAAGGTCAGTCCTTTCTCTTGATTCTTGATTGACTTTGTTTTAGTTCTTCTTGGCCAACCATGTCCCCAGGGACTGGCACCTCTAACCCTTTTTCTTTTTTAGTTCTTCCTGGCCAACCATGTCCCTAGGGACTGGCACCTTTACTTTTGTCCAGGTTTTGCGCCTATTCACCTCTCTTTCAGATTTTCCATCTGCCTTGTTGGGCCCCCTTTTTTCTTCTTCTTCAAGTATACCCCAGCACTAACCACATTTTTTTCTCTAGCTTTCTATAACAGTTTCTTGCTTTGTGCCTGTCTGGTTGAGTGGGTTTTTCTTCTTTCAATCATACTCTAACACTAACTGCATTTCTTTCTCTAGCTTTCTATATCATTTGTTGATTTCATTATTCCTTGGTTATTTTTCAAACTGGTAAGTGCCGGTTTAATATTCAATATCATACTGACTTCCACTACATTAGATTATTAGTTACTGTGCATTTTACCTATATTTTGTACTATAGGGTGCAAGGCTTGGATGGAGAGGGCCCCTTCATCCTTGTCTTGCATCACTTACATTAGTTTTTTGTCTTTGTTTATTTTTGCCAACCTTGTACACTTTAGATTAGATGTGAAGCCATAGCACAAATGTATTGCCCTTTATGGGTATTTTGATGTCATGTGATCCTTAATTTTTTGCCAAAAATATTTGTCACATGATCATGAGAGTGCACTTTAAAGGGTAATAATGTCTAGATTATATCTGTCTATGGCGACTGATAGGGTGCATCGTGGTCATTGTGGTGTTTGTTCTGTTGCCACTTAGACACCCATTTTCACCCATCTCAATGATGCTACTAACATATACACTTTCATCACTGTCAGTCACTATCAGTAGCGGTGCCTTTATTTACCAGGACTATCTATACCCTATGCTTCACTTACTGCATTATTATCCATATGTTGCAGTGTTGTCAGTAACGGTGAGTTTATTTACCAGGACTATCTATACCCTACAGCATCATTACTTGTTTCTCAAGGAAACTCCAGCAGCATGCCTAGCCCAAGACATTGGATTTTGGTAATGTTTTATGGTCAAGACTTAATCTTTGATGGTTAGAAGGACTTGATCTTCTAACTGTCAAAGATTAAGTCTTTTAATTAGCTTAAATCTTGACTTTCGCCTTCATTCACTCTACCAACACCACCATAGCAAGACATGGACTTTTTCAACCTCCAGAACAAAGATGAGATGCTTATTGATGAACATGAATCCCAAATCATGAAAACGGTGAGTAGTGTATATCTTGTATTCATTTATATTTACACTTCATTCCTTCTTTCACACTACATAGGGAGAGATGGATGATGTCAGCCTCAATAACAAAGAGGCAATCCTCATTGACCAAGACATCACAAACAATGTGAGTTTATTATATTATGTTTTGCCGCTATATATTGACACTGTACTCCTCCTTCTACACTATGATAGGATATGGACATGTTCAGCCTTGACAAGGAGGATGTGATGCTTATTGACCAAGATGGCTCAAACAATGTGAGTTTATTATATTATGTTTTGCCACTATATATTGACACTACACTCCTCCTTCTACACTATCATAGGGAGATATGGACGTCTTCAGCCTTGATAAAGATGATGTCATGAATATTGATGAGGATGAGATTATGGTATAGGAAGGCTGTCATATCCCATCATATTCCCACGCTTTCTGGACCTATTTCTGGACCCCATATCCAACTCATTCCTGGATCCCCTATCCTGTCCACCCTATGCACATTCTGTCCAGCAAGACATCTGGACTTTACCTCCTCTCAGATTCTGGACTACATCCACCACCTCACATATCTCAGTCCTGTTTCTGCCCTGCCTTCCAGATCTCCAGATCTCCGGACCTATTCCCACCCTCCATCCAAGATCCTGCGCCTATCCCCATTTAGGCATCTCCACCTTTCCAGTTCTTGGTTATCTCTGTTTCCATCTTGCTGATTGATCCTTGTATGAGTCTTCATCTCCGAGTTCATTTAGTTATGTTCTATCTTACTTACTAATGTGTTTCCACATGCTCATACATAGCCTTACTCTATTGCTTACTGATCCCCTCAGATATTCTCCAGTATATAACCCCTGTAGATACTCCTGTAGTTTCCTTAGTCTGAATATCACCTTAGATCTGCCCAATCATCTTCCAGACTTCAGTCCATCTGAGTCTCGTCCTTTTCTGTAAGGCCTAGGGATGGATTCCCTAGGCCGGAATTCTGGACCTTTGGATTTGTCCCCTATGTCTCTGTCCCAAGTCTAGGGATTGCTTCCCTAGGCTGGAGTCTTGCCTTTCTGGCACTTACCCTCTCTCTGGACTTTGGTCCACTTCCTGTCTCTCTGACTCTACCTAAGGGTAGTCTACCTTTGTTTGGTTCTACATCAGATGAAGTCCGATGTAGCCCCTATTCCTTCTGGACCTCTGGACATCCTGTCCTGTGCACCTCCAGGTGTCCTGTCCTTTGGACATCCTGTCCTCTGGACCTTCAGTCCTCCTGTCTTCCATACTTCTGGACCTCTGGACATCCTGTCCTCCTGTTCTCCTGTCCTCCAGACCTCCTACCCTTCCATCCTGTTTCCTGTAGAAGTACTACCTTGCAGTGGGAACTCTCCTGTGCTCCTCTGGACATTTCCTGCACTCCTCCAGAAGTCCTCTAGCACTCCAATAGAGTAGCCAGCCTCTGGAAGTCCTCCAGACTTCATTGGACCACCATTGGACTTCCTCAGAAATGAAGGGCACATACTTGAGTAAGGGGCACAGCATACAAGCTGAGGCCAAGCCCCTCTGAGTCAGTCTCTCTCTCCCTTGAGCATGGTTCTTAACAAAGGCAGTATGTGATTTGTGGATTTATCATTTACCAGGGAATCTGGAAATACCCCTGAATGTAAACATTGTACTACTATCATAGCTATCATACAACCACTTCTTTTTTTTCAAACAAAATTCATAGTCATATGTCATACTAACATATTCCCTTTCTACATATCATCTGCTCCTTCTATTGTGCTCAGTTTATAACCCATCTATTAGGATTGAGTCCCCTAACATATCCCCTTTCTACATATCAGAGTTCCTTAACATATTCCCTTTCTGAGTTGTAGGTACCCTGTTATTGATAATGCAGTAAGTGAAGCATGGTCCCAGAATGACACTGGGCCAAGTAATGATACTGTAGGGTATAGATAGTCCTGGTAAATAAAGGCACCACTACTGATGGTGACCGACAGTGATGAAAGTGTATATGTTAGCAGCATCATCGAGATGGGGGAAAATGAGTGTATAAGTGGTGATAGAACAAACACCACAATGACCATGATGCACCCTATCAGTTGCCATCACCAAACAGCCAGCAATGTGAATGCAAACATCCTGTGTTTCGATGGCGGTGGTACTGGCACGGGCTCATGTTTTTGAATAACAGGTGATGAAAGGTCTGAATGACAGCACAGTACTGTAAACTTCATTAGCATCACCAAGAGTTTGGGTGTCAGTTACTAAATATGCCTTAATTAGCAATAATTAGCCTAATCATGTTTATTTATAGACTCATTAATTACATCACAACTAAGTTTGAAGTCCATGAGAACTTTGGTTCATTTTCTTTTTTACATCCACCATGGAAGAGAACCTGAAGAGCCAGGCATCTGAAGTAAGGGAAGCTCTGAGTAGCAGGATCAGCAAGATACTTGGGAATTCATCTGAAATGGGTGTCCTGAAAGATGGGCAAGTGGTAACTAAGCTGTTGCATAAAGCTAGGTATCTATGGTAGATCATCAATTTTAGCTGAATTCTAATTGATTAATCTTTTAGAATGAGAATATTGGTGCACCTCCAGATTTGCTTGGCAATGCCAGATGACACTACATTTACCAATACATCAATTTCGGAATATGAAATTGATCGGGCCACACTAACTATTGCCCATGCAATGGTCAATCCCAGTGAGTGTCCCCAAATATTTCTAACTGTCATGAATTCTTAAGCAGAAGTATAGTCAATGTTGATTGGGATGTGGATTGATATGCTGACAGGGTCAAGTTGTCACCACCAAATCAGGATGGGTCAGCAACCTCTGAGCCAGAAAGGCTAAAGAAGTACTTCTCTGAGGCAGTGCTCAGCAAAATTTCAACTCCAGCTACTATTGTAGACAGGCATGGCAGAATTTTGATGGTCTACCTGCCCAATATTTTGTCACCTGCTCGCCTGGTATATTTCTGGATGGGATTTTCCCTCAGGGACTGATTGATTAATTAGGAGTATGTTAACAATGCCACCTCAGGCTTATGAAATTCTCTTCTTGATACCCTGCTGCCCATTTCAGATCAAAAAAAGATTTGGAGAGATGATGGCTTTGTGGTGCCAGAGGGTGGGGGTGAATTTGGGGCTGGTAGGATTACTGTGTCACCTGCATATTTCATGCAAAGACAAGAGGTATTGTATTTTCAGTGCTGAATTTTCCAAGTTCTCACTTGGTGATTAGCGATTGATAGATCCTCTTGTAACATTGGAGTCTTACAACTCAAAGGAGGTCCAAAAATGGCTAGAAGCTTTAACAACATCAGAACTTCTATGGAACTCCATTACTGCAGCAGTGGCACCAGAACTTTTTGAATCAGGCACTTCTGCATTTTCCAAGGTTGTCAAGGAGGTTCGGCAGCAAAAAAATAATTTGGCTCTGGTAGATTCTTGGCCCTCTATCTTTTCAGGGTTGGAAATCATTGCCAACTGAACAACCTTCAGCCACAGAGATCCTGGTGGATCTCCTTCACTTTTTGATCTTCTAGTCAGTTTAGGTTGCAACCATCATGCAACTCTTTCTTTGGCTGATGTCTATGCAGAGCTAGACTATTCCCCTGGTGCAATGGTCTACATCACTGGTAGGGTACTGGAGCACTCTGTGGGTCCTTGGATTAATGGAGAAAGAATTGTGGTTGCCCATTTTATGAAGGATGCTGTGCATGATAGAGTTAAAGTGCCAAGGCCAAGTTTTCCTTTGCAGAGGAACTTTTTACAGTTGGTAGGGAGGAAACCCAAACCTGCAGGTTGGAGAGCCAATAAATTACAAATATGGTTAGGATAGGAACAGGACTGTTTTGTGGTGTGTGGGCAGTAGTGGTGGTGGACTACCCGGATAATGCCAATGTTCTTGTTGTTTTGTCCCTTTTGACAGACTCTCAATTTCATGAGCTCACAAATCACACCAAGGAATAGAAACGGGGTCAGAGTCCAGCCATCTTCATCTGGAACTTGCCCATCAAAGAGAACAAGAGGGGCTTATAAATATGCATATATCCCTTCAAAAACTTGGAGGGGAAAAGATTTGTGGAAAGAAGCTAATGCTTCATTTGTCTATGAGGACTCTGATAGTGAGATAGAAGTAGCTTCACCATCAAAACAAATCAGGCATCACCATATTGAAGATCATATACCACTGGAATACAACTGAGAGGTTTATGGTGATTTTTGGATGGGAAGCTTGGATGGTATGAAAAGAAAAACAAAAGTGAGTTTGTTGAATTTTGGAGTCTCAAGTTTTTACAAAAAATCATGTGCAGGCCCAAAATGATTTCCTTCAAGATTATTTGCCTTGGTGCACTGAATATCTTTTAGTGTTATTGGAGTTAGAGCAGCTGGTCAATGATGGGAAATGCAAAGATTGTGGAGAAGGAGAGGGGTTGATCCAGTGTTTGTCTCGCTCAGGAACACATGCCTGGTGTCCTTCTTGTGTTCTTAAAGCTCATCAACATAACCCCTTCCACAACCTTCAACTCTGGAATGGCAGGTTCTACAAGACTACTACCCTGCAGGCTCAAGGGTATATAATGTATCTTGGCCATGGGGGGAACCTTGCCCCAATCTCTCACATCAGCCAGACCCATCTCCCTGGGAAGATATTGGGTCCATGGAAGATGTGTTTGCACAGGAGGAGGGGGATACAATTAATGACATGCAGTTAGGAGTATCTAACCTGGTCATTGTACACTCTACTGGTGTTTACTCACACAGTGTATCATGGTGCCAGTGTCCTGGAGCTGAGAAGGCATGGCATCTCCATCTCATGAAAGCAAGGTTATTTCCTACCAGTATCACTCACCCTCGATCTGCTTTCACATTCAATGTCCTGGATAACTTCCTCATAGATGCTTTGGAGTGCAAGACTTCAGCCATGAGTTTCTATCAAAA
This sequence comes from Suillus subaureus, assembly GCF_016647635.1. NCBI lineage: Eukaryota > Fungi > Basidiomycota > Agaricomycetes > Boletales > Suillaceae > Suillus > Suillus subaureus. The sequence continues at coordinate 46,838 of NW_024538625.1, forward strand.
GCTCTGTTGGTTCACAAACAATGCATTCCCTGATAAAATACCAGTGAGTAATTTTATATGATTGTGTGCCCTGCTGATAGGACAAAAAGGACTGATACTGTGAGCTTATGCAAGTGTCACATATATGGCAGGATTTGGTCAATGGAACAATCCCCTGGTCCAGGGGATTTAGCCCTTTATTGCCCAGCATGTCCACAACCTGGAATCAACTTGCCAACATCTTGGAGATATGACTATGAAAAGTAAGCTGACTCATAATTATTGCAGTAGTATATCACTCATTATTGGTCTGTGGTAGGTGGTTAGTTATATGCAGATATGTGGTTGATGGAAATTTCACAGCACAACATATGCATATGAAAATGAAAATTCTGGAAGACAATGTTTCCCTAGCAGATGGAAAGGGATACATGGTAACAGAGGGACCTTATCAAGCTCACATCCATGATTCTGTAGAAGAGAAAGAGGCAAGTGATGATTTTGAATGATTGATTACTCCTGACTTATAATATTTTTGAAGAAATCCACTTGCAGCAATCATTGGGCAGTGAATGCAACAAATATCCAAAGAAGCAACCTTAGAGCTACAGGGGTTGGGGCAACAGCATGTGCTAGGCATGGATGCTTTGTTCCTCACACAGTGGTGGACTTCCAAAAGGGAGAGTGGTCTGTGATTGTTTTGTTGTTTCAGACAATGAACTGACCCTGTAGTCAGGCACATGAACATGGACTATTCCATTTGCAATGCAGTTAAATATACACCCGAACATATTGGCAGTATGCTCATCATCTATGATGTTGCATGTCAGTGGAGTATTCACTTTGCTGAATGGGTAGACCAAAGCTATCATCTGTCCCTTCCCAAGGGGACCAAAATATTACCTGCAGTTGGCAAGTTTCATTTGAGCACACATAAGCTTCAATGCTTTCCTAGGTTCAGCCTGAATTTTATGACCAGAGCTGGGCATATTGATGGGGAAATATTGGAGATGCTCTGGGCTCCTTTCAACAAGATTTCCCCTACTGCAAGATCCATGTCTTTGGCTCACCAAAAGGAAGTTTTGGATGACCATATGCAGGATTCCAATTGGAAGAAGCTGGTTGGCATTGGCAAATCTAATTTATTCTGGTTTCTGTTACTTCACCTGACATAAACTTGGCAAAAGTATTGTCAAGCCCTACAGGGTGTTAGTGACACTCAGGGTCCATATGAGGAATTAACCAGATCACTCAACTTGGATGATGTTCAGGAGTGGAAAAAGGCAGCTGAAAAAGCAGCTCAGGACCATGGAGAGCTTCTTGACATCTATCAGCTTAAAATGGACAAAGGTAGGTCTTGTGTTGTGGACATTGATTTTGCCCTGATGGAAAATAATTTAAAGCACCCTCTATGGCTAAAATATGTCTCAGATTGACTGAAAATGAACTATCTGCTAATGGTAGGACTGGGTCTGTTGCATGGTTGATCGAGGGTATAAATATAGAAAATTCTCAGTAAGGTATTTTAACTTTGGGATTGGATTGACTTAAATTGTGTTACTAGAGATGCCTTGAGATTGTCTATAAGGCAGCTGCCCCAGGATTCAACTGCTTCTCAGAGGACCATGATAGAAGAAAGAAGGCAAAATCTCATGACATGGATTATTAAGTTCCATGAGGCTACAGAGGTCATGACTAATGGTATGGAATTGAAGGGAGATGAAGGAGCACCACTGGACAACCCTGAACTGTGCTGGAGGATGCTGACACATCCAATATGGAAGATCTAGAGGAAGAGGACATTTTGGACTTTGACAGTAATATTGATTCACCTGCAGAAGTCACCAAGATTTGGATGCCATCATGGGCAGCCTCTGGTCACATCATGGATAATGTCATCTTGGCATTAGGTCAAGAAGAACTCAAGCTTCAAAAGGGTCAAGCAAACAACTGCCTGGAAAAGCTTCATCAAGCCCTGGGTGATAGATCAGTTGTCTTTTGGGAGAAAATACACTCCAACAAATCAGTCCATCACCAGGGTACTAGATCTAAAAAGGAACTTCAAATGATAACTCTCCCCATCAACAGACATGCAAGAGGTTGCAGCTGGGCAAGAGCTGCAATGCTCTGCCTAGGGGCTAACTCTGATACTGTGGCAGTGTATCAACCCATAAAACCTCAAGACCTAGTAGTGAGCAAAACCCTCTTTCCAGACTTAGGTCCAATTCCTGTCTCTCTAACTCTACCTTAGGGTAGTCTACCTCTGTTTGTTTCTACATTGGACTTTGTCTGATATAGCCCCTATTCCTTCTGGACCTCTGGATATCCTGTCCTCCTGTCTTCCTGTTCTCTGGACCTCCTATCCTTCCATCCTGTTTCCCATAGAGATATTACCTTGGGGTCTCTCCACTTCCTGTGCAGTGGGAACTCCTCTGAGTATTTCCTGTACTCCTCTGGAACTCTCCCATGCTCCTCTGGAAGTCCTCCCACACTCCACCAGAGTGGCCAGTCTCTAGAAGTCCTTCAGACTTCATCTAAAATGAAGGGCACATACTCAGGTAAGGGGCACAGCATATGAGCTGAGGCCAAGCCCCTCTGAGTCAGTCTCTCTCTTCCTTGAGCATGGTTCTTAACAACTACTCTACTGTGAGGCTCATAAAAATTGTAGATGTGTCATGGCATTGATATGTGAACTTAAGGGGAAATTCCTATGTCCAGTTTGTTTTGTTCCACAAGATCAGCAGTCTGATCTTTGTACACACAAGCTGCCAATCTGAAGACATACTCCATACTGTGAGATCAATGTCTTCTGAGAAGGAAAAGGAGGATCACTTGAAGGCTTTCTTACTCCAAAATGTTCAGGTATGCCCTTTTTGCTGTAATGTCTATTAATACTGACAAACTTGCTGATTTAAGAATGTCTTCTCGAGAATTCTTCACACTGACATTCATCGTGCTCTTTCTTTTGACTGCCTGCATACACCAAGGAAGGATTATGGGGCAACCATCTGTGGAAGGAAGTAAAGTTTTGGATTGAGGATCTTGGGCAGGAAGCCACTGTCAAACTCAACAAATATGTATTGTGACTATAATATATTAATACTAGTGCTGACTTGCTGTTTTAGTTTTGATGCACTTCCACAATGGCCTAATGTGATGCATTTTTCCTCTGTCATTGCAGTGGATTTCACTGATGGTACTGCTCTTGGGGATCTGTTGAAGGTTTGTCTATACATCATAAATGATTTTAGGTACTAAAAAAATTTAGATGATTATCTTTGCAGCACAGGATATTCTTTCTTCATTCCACTGTAAACTGGGATACTTACTTCTTCGCTGCCTTCACTATTACATTGAGTTTGACATCTATGCCTTGTTCAAAGTCCACATGGAAGATACAATTGCAGCTGGAAGGTTGGTACTGCAAAAGTTCTCAGAAATTATGGATGCAAGTCACTATTTGTTCAGATGATGATTGTCTAACATTTTGCTAGGAATATATTGCTGAATTGCAGCCTGAAACATTAAAAAATTGGAACTTTCCAAAGAAGCATTTAATCTTGCATGTATTCAATGATATTTCAGCTAAAGGTGTGACCCACAACTACAGTACCAAGCCCAATGAAAAAATGCATGACTCTTTTTGAAAAATCTACCTTCAATGCACGAATTTCAAGAACATTGCTTCTCAGGTGAGTCACTTCTAACTATATTGTCATGCAGATTCAGCCTAATAATAGCTCTATTGTTGCAGATCCTGCACTATGATGAATGGCTTCTGACCTTGACGTCCATGTGCACTGAACTTGACAAACTTGACAAGTACAATCAAAGAGACTCTTGTGACCCCAAGACCAATGAAGCACTGGATGATGCTGGAAACCCCAAATCTACTACTGTCCATGCACATTTAGGTTTGAGGCAAGGCAATCACACCTTTCCAATATCATGCACTTGCATGGAGCTGATAGGGCCTTCACCGACTTTCGGATGAAGCTTAACAGCTTCCTGAACATTTTTCTACCACAAAATGATATTCCATTACCAGATAGAAGGCACATTCACCTGCATGTGGAGGACATGGTATGCTAATTTGCTTCAACCCAATTGATAATACTGATACATTTTTATCAGGTAACAGAGTTTTGGTTTTTGCAGATTCATTATGAATCAATAGTTGACTGGTGCCTGCACTGAGAGTTACTTTGGTGTAACCTGAAGTTCTACAGATCACTGAGGTATGACTGTGTCTTGGTGAATACTGCAGACAAGCTGTTTTTCACTCACTTCATGTATATGTTCAGCTGCTTGATTGGTGTCACTGATCCCCCTCCTGCCCTTATTCATCCCTATGGTATTAGTATGCCTAGTAGTTGTTGAAGGTGAGACAGCGAGCTCAGACTGTGGTGTGTGTGGGCCAAACCTCAATTATCCTCTGAGATCATTTCTGTCCAGTCAATCATTCAGGGAGCTGCTCTTGCCAGTGATCCTGAAACACCTGGCAATTACTTTGTCATCCACACTGTGGACAGTGACATATTTCTTCAAATCAAAGCTCTCCAGGCTCAAGCCACTCAACCATTGAGAAGCAGGCTATCCTCAGTATTACTAGTATGTCCTGGTCTCCTCATCCTTCATCTGCAACAAGCTTTTATTGATGTTGGCCCTTTACAGATGTCTAATAACTTGTACTATTAGTAGTAGTAGTGACTGCCCTAAAATGGAATATTGCCTGGGTCTCCATCCCACCTTTTGATGATGAAGAGCCACCTTTGGATTATGGTGATAACATACTGGATGTTGAGCCTCTTGAAGCCATTCAGCTGAAGCTCAATTCAGAGAAAGATTCTGCCATTATTGATTGGTTTTATGACCCACAGCTGCTGGTGGACATACCTGCAGTCAATGGTCCCTCATATTGTTATTGGCAGCTTACACTACCTGTTATGGCAAATTTATATTGTCTTGGGAGAACCCTATTGTCAGACCAACCTGATAGCAACACAAGCTATCTTTTTGATAAGAAATCTTTTTTTATTGTAAAAGTTTTTAATTTGGTAATTCCTGGAGGGCCGAAGTTTGAGCCATTGTATCATGACATGGATGCTTTTGACAAAGATTGGAACAAGTTCAATGATGTCAATAAAGTCATCATTCATCAACAAATCTATACCAAGTACAAGGTCACCTTCCCTCATCTCTATAACTCCCTCCCACACTCTGTTCACCTCTCTCCATATCATGCACCCAAGAATGTGTATATTCACACTGATGATCCCAGCCTACCTGCCTTCTATTTCGACCCACTCATTAATCCTATCTCCCTGCATGGCACTACTCCTAAGAATGCACTGCTTGTCTCTCATGAAGACTTGATTTTTGGTCTGAATGGCACCGACAATGACTTTGAGTTGCCTGATGATGTACAGCCATTCCTTGAAGACAAGCCTCTTGAAAACAACCTCACTGCTGATGGTATTGCTTTATGGTGGGTGCCTGAGCCTTATAATTAGTGCTCTGGTCACATGTGTTATGCACAGGACATACCTTTAGTGAAGAACTGGTATTTGGAGCACTGTCCTCCCAATCAGCCAGTCAAAGTTCATGTATTGTTACAGTCAACATATGCCCCTATTCATTTTCTCTTACCCTTACCTTGTATTATGTCATGTGCCGCATATCACCGCTGCTAGACTTATCTCTGACTTGTCTTATCTCTGGTTCACATTGTATTACACCATGATCGCTATCACCATCACTAGGTGATCTACTCTTGTTATCTCTGACTCATCTTCAATCCCATGTCTACCCTAAAGTACCTGTAGTTCACTATATATAGTCCACCTGGTACACTGTAGTTCTGCACTTAATCTTACTAGGTTTTACCTGGAACTTCCTTCACTTAAGACCTCCAATCTTAAGTTGTCTGAACATCAATATTCAAGTCAAGGACACTCTCCTTGCCTTGTCTTATGACCCTTGCATTTGCAAGGTCTTGAACCGACTCTAGCTGTTGCTCTTATTGAGCTGCTATTGTTGCAACTATCCTAGTTCATAACACATATCATACCAGAAGTTGCTCAAGTGCCTTGTCCTCAATGAGCTCAAGAGTCAACCTGAGAATATGATGACTCAAAAGAATCTCTTCCAGCAGTTGAAGGTAACAAAATTCTTCTAAACAACAAAGCTTGACTGGGTGGAAGTCAGTTTGCAAATGTGCAGACAAGGGTATGACATGCTTAACCTTCTCATTCACAGAAAGGTAAGCTTTCATAGAGACCATTGGGGTACATCAAAGCTAATTTTCATTTTCAGAACTTGAACTACTTGCATCTCGACAATAACATGAACTTGAAACCAGTGAAGATGCTTACTATGAAGGAGTGCAAAAAGTCTCGCTTTGGAAACACCTTCCACTTGTGCTGTGAGATTCTGTGTCTTACAAAGCTTGTCATTGATGCCCATGTTCAGTTCCGCCTTGGCAATGTTGATGCTTTCCAGCTTGCAAACACACTGCAGTATATCTTTGCACACATTTCTGTGAATGCAAGAGGGGAAAAGGAAGCTCCCCTCATAGTCTCCATAAGTTATTGGCCTGTATATTCTATTGTCTAGCTTCTGACTGGCCCCTTCAAAATCATGTAGGATGATGAGCAGCACTACCTTGCCAACTAACATCAATGTTCCAGTCTGATTGTAGTCAGTCTTAGGGTTGTAACCAGTCTATCATGAAAATTTCTTTTCAGTACTGTACTGGTGTTCTACTGGGCTTCTTTCATTCATCTATTTTGATTGATATAGCTCTGATGCTGTACATACTATTCTCACTCACACTGTCTATTTGAATGTGCCTGGCAAACTCTCTGGAGGTCTCTGTGCACCAAGTCTCTGCTCATGCCACAACTTCCCACCACTAGTATCATGCAAAACCAGAAACATTGCTGGAAGATTCCCTATACATTTTTGGAAAATCCCACCTGAAAGGTATGGAAATCCTCCAAATATAGTTGGAGGGCAGATGTGCACTGACAGGCCTTTGCACACTGTCATTTATCCTTCCTTTAGAATTTGTCCAGGCTGGGACAACAACTGCACTTATCACCAGCTATTGATGGACAGAGGATACTACTAGGCTGGGTGCATTGATATGCAAAGATGATACAACACTGGTACAGCTTGTGATGAAGGAGCTGACAGATTCACACAACATTGATATAAACTATCTACATAACCAGCTGATCGAATGCGAGGGATGGAGTTGGTCCCATGATTCATATATGATGAGTCAGCACCATGCACCCTCAAGTCTTCAATTAAATTGTCTCACTTGTATTCTTTTTTCAAGGTGCCCTTGCTTTCTTTGGACCAGGAAAGTTTGGAAATATTTATGCAAGCCTTGACAATCCTGCTGTGGGAGGTTATCTTCATTTCACTGACAAAGCCATCAGTGTACAGCATGCTTGGGTGGAGGCTGCATTGGATAGCACTTGGAGAGCCATTCACAAAATGCTTGTTTTTCCTGTTTTTGAATCCTACTGAGACAAGTTCTTCAAGAATTGGGGAGTAGATCCTGAATGGGTTGCACAGAGTGCATTGAAAGCACCTACCAATTGTCATGATGACATTATCAAATGAAGGGTGTGTGAAGCCAACTATATGTGTGACACAAGCTAACATAAACAAGCATATAGTACATCTAGTTACAGGAGCTGCAAAAGACACTGGGCACCCAAGATATCAAGATTGTTGACGACCAGAAGGAGTCTGTACTGGGTCACAAGCAGCTTGCTGACCTGAACATTCTGCAGAGTTCAAGAAGATCCCAGATGATGAGAAGCTGAATTTGTTCAAAGGCCTGCTCAAAGGTCTGCATATCCTCTTCTCAGTGACCTGCTATCAGATGCTAACTCTAGACAGAAATCAACAGCCTTACGAAGTGGTCAAACATTTCTGAGAATGTGTTCCTCAACATATACAAGGTCCTTGCCAAAGTACCAGATCCATATCCCCTGCTTGAAGCTGCTGTTGTGCATCTCACACATATACTTCACTTCTCCACACATTCACATGTGCACTGGACCAAACACTCAAAGCCACAGAGGCTCACACACTGGAGGCTGAAGTTACTCAATTGCATGGTGAGAACACTGGGTTTCAACAGTTGTCTAGCACTTTTGAAGTGTTCAAACACCACATTGAACAGCTGGATGTGTGTATGCACAAGCTTGTTATGCAGGAGTCCAAGATCAATGCTGTGTACAATGAACATATGCCTAATTATGTAGAGTGCTATGTGGTATGTTGTTGGTTTAGGTTGGTGTTTTGCAATTGCACAGTGCTGATGGAAGTTCAGGGAATGGGACTTGCAAATCAGGCAAACCTTTTTAATCACAGCCAGTGTCAGGGTGAGCTATGCTGCATTCCTTCCTCCACTCCCTTCTGTTTGCTTCATTGTTGTACCTTTTGTCTTGCACACTGACACTTCTACTCAGACCACAAGATTATTTCCCATCTTGCTGAAGCTGACATGATCATGGCTGACTTGGAACACACAAACAACAGGGTCACGACCATCAAGCAGTGACATGTAAGTTTTGTCAGCCTCAATCCCTTGTTCATCAATTTACTGTTTTTCTATACTATTTATTACACATCATTTTGCATGCATGCACCCCCAGTTACCACACAGCTGTCATACAGTGGCTCAAAAAAGTATCTGAATGTTTATGCATTTTCGAGTAATTGAATAATAGCAAGCCAGCACACAAGTGTGACATAAAGGCATAGGGATATGTCTGAAAGCCCTGCATCATGGCTAGAATCTGAGATATATAACGTGGGAATAAGACCATATATAGGCAAGATATGGTAATTCTAATTACATGACTCATTCGGACACTTTTTTGACTTTATATTCAAATCACAAAATCAAACCATTCACATATAATATCTTTACCTTCCTTGGCCTTCATCACTGCTACTACCCTCCTAGCCATACTTTATCACTTTCTGACACCCCTCCTCAGTAATTTTTTCTCACTCTACTGCAACTCTCTCCCATAGTTTAAATAGCCCCTTTGGATGATCTTGATAGGCAGCAAGTAGTCTTTTGAGTAATTCCAAGAGATATTCAATGGGATTGAGGCCTGGAGAATGTGCTGGCCAAGATAGAATATTGATATCATGGTCTTCACATTTTGTGGCCAACTTTGAGGTATGCTTGGGGTCATTATCTTGTTAGGGGATGATATCTTCTTTATTAATTCATGACTCTTGCATACTTTTGAATAGACACTCCTCTAGAATGGAGATTTACTGCTCTCCATTTATCCCTCCTTGCACCTCACAAAGAATCCCCACACCATTCCACCCCATGCAACTCCTACCATCATACTTCATCCTCCAAACTTTACTGTACTCTTGGCTTCTCTTTCTCCTGATGGTTCCCCTGCCCTTTTCCACACATATTCCTGGTCATCTGATCCTATTCTATTGATTTTTGTGTCATCTGACCAAATTACCTTCTTCCAGCCTTCCACAGTCCAATGTTAATGCTTTAATGCAAAGGCCCCTATAAGCTGCTGAGGAAAGAGGTATTTTTTTCTTTGTTACAGCCATAAGATTGGCTGCCTTATGGGTATTTCTGACTGTTTAACTGGGGATAGGAATGAGGATGATGAAATTTATGAACTTGGAGGCTTGGACAGCATTTAAAGCCTTGCTAGATAGAATCTAATGAACAATAACCCTTTTATTCTGTAGAGTATGCTTAGGAGGACATTCCATTTCATGATTTTCCTTCTCTAGCATGTTCTGCTTAGTGACTGCAGTCATGGTAGACTTGTCAAGACCAGTTGTAGAAGCAATTTGCTTAGTAGATAAACCAGGGGAGCAGAGAATAAGGATATTATCCTCTTAAGCAGAGGAGATGGGTTTCATGATGATTATGTCAAAGTTTATGATGTTATGTGGGTTTATATATTCAAAAATTATCAAAATAAGACCAAATTATTATTATGGCACCACTTCCATTAAGAATATTATGTGTGAATGGTTTGATTTTGTGATTTGAATATAAAGTCAAAAAAGTGTCCGAATGAGTCATGTAATTAGAATTACCATATCTTGCCTATATATGGTACAATTCCCACAATATATGTTTCAGAGTCTAGCCATGATATAGGGCTTTCAGACATATCCCTATGCCTTTATGTCACACTTGTGTGCTGGCTTGCTATTATCCAATTACTTGAAAATGCATAAACATTCAGACACTTTTTTGAGCCACTGTATACTCTATTCTATTGGGTTGGCATATGACCACCTCCCTTCATTGCTATGTGTACAATTTACCCTGCTATTTTCCTTCCTGTTACCACAACTTCTTTATCTGTTTTGCCCCTTTGAAATTCAATTGACATCAACTTCTTCCACAGGAAGCACTCTGTGGAGAGATCAAGACATTGCACACTGGCAGCAAAAGCAGCGAGTTGTATGTCTGTTTCTCATCTTTCATTCTGCTTCTCCCTCTGCCCGCTCTTTCTGAGTATTTTTGCTTGTCTATGTGCTCTTAATTCAACTGATGTGCATATATTTAAACACTATTGGATCTCTAACATTTTGTCTCTCAGAGCTTGAGTCCAAGTGCACAAGACTTGAAGGCACCATTGATATTGCATGAAGCGCCACAGCATGATCAGAGGAGTGGATTTTAGAGAAAGTGGCTTTTGTTTTGAGCCCAGCAATACATGATTGATTGACAGGAACAATAGATATTCCACATGCTCACAAAGCAAATGCTGCTCCCACAGAAGTAGATGCTCCGACAACAGAATTAATAACATACACAGACTATGATGAGCTGTGAAGTGAGAACTGGAGGTTCTGAAGGTACACCTTTCCCTCATGTGTCATTCTCATCATGTCAACCCCATGATAGTATGTTGAATTTGCAGGTCTCAACCTGGATGATGATTGGTCAAGTCCTGACAAAGACAAAGACAAGGACCACATGTATCTGCCAAATCCAAATGTGGACAAGGCAACTGTACAGCATGTCAAGAGTCCCAAGGTGCTCCTTGTGACAAGAATAAATGGGAAGAGTTGACTCAATTTAGGGAGTATTTACTGTTAATTTTGGCCTCTACATTATGCTTCATTTAAACTTTTTGTTTCACAGATCCTTCACAGATCACTTGAAGCTTTTCTCAAAAGCACACAGGATGACCTTGCTGACACACACAGAACTTGCCAAGTAACAAGTCCTATGTGAGAAACTTGAGACAGATCTACTTGCTCTGAACACCAACAGCAGAAGCAGGCCAAGAGAGGAGGGCAGGGAGAGTGGAGAGAGTAGGATTTTGGGGCTGGAGCTCAAGCTCAGCTTATGGACCAAGGTGTGTCTACATTTGATTCTGGCAGTCAATACAATTGATACTGCAGGACATAGCAGGCCCAAGCACCACATGCTCAACACCAATACCATTCACATCATCCACCAATATATTGGTCCTTCCTGTTGTGACCAGCCAGTGGGATTGTTTCCAGCAATGGAACACAGAGCTTGAGGAAGTTGGTGCCAGGTGTCTCATTTGCATTCATGTCCACCTCTTGTGTTATCACTCACCACACCTGACATTAATTCATCCCCAGGAGCTCTGCAAACACTACCACACCATCTCTGAACTCCACACCAAAGTCAGATATCTCCAATCTGATAACCTCAAGCTCTGCAAGAAAGTCTATTGCATGCAATCATATCATGAACAAGGCTCTTGAATAACAATGCAACTATTTGGAGTAAATGGAGGTCAAGCATGAAATTGAAAGCTGAGATAGGACCACCGGTGTTGTTGATGCAATCCTCACTTGTGACCATCTCTTTCCTCTTATCAAAATCCATTTGAAGTACTGGCAGGTGCACTTTTTAAGCAGAGCAAAGATCTACTAGACCATGACATTCATCCTATCCATATAGCAGATAGCTTTGACCAGGCCTGTGCTGTTGCCTGCAAGAAGCTTGGCAGCATCTCAGATTATGTCAACTGCACTCATCTTTATGTACAAGCCATGCTGGTCAACCATGCAGAGTTAGTTTTGTAGCTAAATAGATTACAAGCAAGCGAGAAGTATTTTGTATTGAAGAGTCATAGTGTCTCAAGGATTTGATGGCCATATGAATGCTGTCTAGGGCCATGTGGAGTGTCACCAGTAGCATGGGAATTGTCACCAGTATTATGCAGGCTGCTGGAAAATAGCAGTCAAAAGGAGCACAGTCCATACCCTCAATCTGTTTTATCCATGGCTGTACATTAAATTCAAGAATTTTTGCAATCATGACATGTGGATCAATACAAACTGGTTATAAATTGCAACTAAATGACAAAACATAAGGTCATGGTACTAAAGGTTAGCAGTACATATCCTCTAGTCCCCTTTGAGGGCAACATATAACCAGATGAGTCCACCTGTCACAGACATTGTCTGCACTAAAGGCCAGTGGGTCCTGTCAGCTGACCTATCATGATCACCAATATCAATGGAGTGGTCACTTTGTGGAGACAAAATGTTATTTAATTTGTGGGCAATTTTTTGGATGAAGTATTTGTCTGTGATTTAATGGAGGATTAGATGTGGATAAGTTCTGTGCCAGACTTCATTCCTTGGCTAGCTTGGAAGGTAAAAAACTTCTTTCAAACCTCCAATCATGTCTGCAAACTCTGCACAGCAATTTTCTTGACACATTCCTACTAACAAAGCTCAGATGGTTACTACTTGACCTCCCTGCCCAACACATAATATCCCAATGTGTGACTCCTGCATTCTAGGAGACATAAAATGTATGGGATTAAGGGAGAGACTGTGCTACAGCTGTATAGAAGCAGGGGGCTGCTACACCTTGATAAGTGAGCGTGACTTCAATTCTACCTCATAGCAACCTGCCAATCCACCCTCACTCTTCACAGTCTATTCAGACTCAGAATCTGACTCTGATACAGAGACTGCTATAGTTGGATCAATCAAACGCTAATAGGATCCTGACTCCAATTCAGATGCTGAGGCATTTGAAGCTATCCCAAGAACAAAGATCAGACTTGAGGATGTGAAGGAGATTGAAGGGATAGCAGGAGAATTGAGCTTGGCAGGTGATAAGAAAAAAAAATCTATAGGTGTTGCAAAAATTCAACCCAAGATTTGAGACATGTCCACATCATCAGTTACATCCCTCATCACATCTTTAACTACTGCTCAAAGATTTTTTACAACATTGTCACCAGCTCCACACAATGTCATCAGTATGATGTGAACACTATTGATCTCTTTCTGGTTGCTTGGATCAAGTGGGCTTGCTTGAAATGAAGTGCTTGCCAAAATTGACAAACAGCACTTTTGTACTATCAGATTCACATGCTACATCAATATTCAAGCAGACCTTCCTACGTATGTTCAATGAGGACAGCCAGTATCTCTTGAAGATTTCAATGCCATGTTCAACTCACAGATGGATCACTTCAGATTTTCCTGTTCACAGATTATTGAGTTGAGGTTGTTTAGACAGCCAATGAACTAAAGGTTTCAAACTTCCAGCCTTCATCGGACATGCAAATCTCTAGTAGAAATAACTTTGGCCTGCTCAGGTGTTTTGAGATGGGAAAGAGCCAGCCAGAGGTGAATGGAAAGAGGGATCACCCACATAGCATTGGAGAGGAGTATGTTGGATATTGAGATTGTAGATTATAACTTGACACTCGTTAATGTTGGACACAACCCAGTGCCAATCTACCATTTCTCTTTACTTACATAATACAAACATTTTTATTTGAGACTGAGGATTAATCATACATATATCTGTATTTAGTCAGAGTATGCAAGCACCCATAGCTAATTCTTTGATATTGACAGCCTCCTTCCATATCCAAACAGTGTAGTGGGGAGATCTGGCATGGGGTGCCAGGATGGTCTGGCACAGGTCATAGGGAGTGCCAGGGGTTCTGGCACAGTAGTAGGAGCCCTGGCTCATAGTCAGTAGTCCTGCAGCTTGTTGTAGTTGGTCCTCAATAGATAGAGCCACAGCCTCCCACTATAGAGGTTTGGCCTTGGTTTTCCTTGTAGTCCTTGCCTGTTACAACAGTGTTTGGGATGTTCTTGAGCACTGTGTCCATGTGATGTAAGTCAATGGGGGGAAATTTGAGGACAAAAGGGGTATACATTTACCCAATATGCCTTTCTTCACTTCCACATCCTATCCAAGATTGGCTGCTGCAAGCAAGATCTTGACACTCTGACCAACATATTCAACAGTGTTAGAAAGGATGGCTTTGGCATTTTCACCATTCTAGAAGGGGTATCAGTGACAGCACAGAGGGTATCACAGAGGTTTGATGCATGTGTAATCCTGTTGCCTTGAGCCATATATCATTGCTTGTGGGACTGGCAACCTGCTTTATGAGTTCACTTTTGCAGCAACCATGTGACCAGCATGTTCTTCTGGATGTGCAGCTGCAATCCAACCATTGACAAGCAAGTCAAAGAGCATGAGAATGCATCTGATGTCAGAGAACTCAGCTTGAGAATGACACTATTGAGTGAGGTGTGGTACCCCTTAGCATCAATGGACTGGCAGAGCCATAGCTAGCCAACATCACAACAATCTACCATGCAATATGTATTGAGGATGTCAGGAACATTCATCTTTCACCTAGTAGAATTACTCACTTCTGGTAAGCTCTCCCCCTACTGGTTTGTGATGATGGACAAACTGTGCTTCAGGTTAGCGCTGTTTTTGCTGAATTTCAGACACTCAACTTTCTGCTTTGGAAGTCCTGCATTTTCTCTCACCTCCCTGGATATAAAAACAAAGTGGAGTGATGTCATATCTGCATATCCAGATCTCAGATCCAATCCACATCTTATCTCTGATCCTATCCACATCTTATCTTCCTCCAACATCTCATCATCCAATCTGCCCACTTGTCCAGTCTGGTCCACAATTCATCTGAATCCACAACCAGTGCTTGTCTCCTTTTGGTAATCCCCTAACTCTGGTATTTCAGTTATCTGTATATCCATCCTGCTCCCTGATCCATTACCTATGCTTCATCTCCATTTCATTATTTGTAATCCATTTCTACTTACCAATAGACCATTCATATGCTTTGTACATAGCCTTGGACTCTGCTGATTGATCATTCCATTAGATACCTATAGTATATAACCTCCTGTAACTCTCTGTAGTACCTCAGTTCAAATATCATCTTAGTTCTATTCATTCCTGTCCTCTGGACTTGAGTATCTCTACTCTTGTCACCCTCCAAGACTTAGGATTGATTCCTATAGTCTATCTGTATCTGCCTCTGTCTCTAACAGTCCATTACTGTTAGTTTCTAGTCTGGACTCATCCGGAAGTCATCTGGATCCACTATGCTACTTGTCCGACCTTCCAGACATGTTAGTCTTGCCTTCCTGAAATAAGGGGCAATACTCAGGTAAGGGGCACAGCACACAAGCTGAGGCCGAAGCCCTTTGGATCCAGTTATCCCTTGAGTACAACCTTAACAAGTGAACACAATGAAACGATATAACAAACTAGAAAGCACACACCTGTGCCCAACACCATGAGTCCATTTTCTGATCATTGTCATCTTATATTTTGTTGGCCTCCTTATCATACTATTCATAAGTTGCTCCAGCAAAGAGGCCATACATATTGTTGGGTCTTGAAATTAGTCTAGGTTGATTTTGGGCCTCTCATAGCAGATAGCTTTGACTGGGCCTGTGCTGTTGCCTGCAAGAAGCTCAACAGCATCTCAGATTATGTTGACTTCTCACCCGAGAACAAAGAAAATCTTCCCAGGACTGCAATCACCTGTCTAGGCAGCAAAATGTGCACCAGTCCTTTCTTTCTTTCCTTGAATATGCTTTAAATTTGGCCTAGTGTGTCGAAGGAGCTGCAGCAGTTCACTCAGATCATGGTTGATGCTGTTCTAACAGTTGCAGACCTTGAACATTATGATGTTCCCTTTGACCTCATCAAGGTTAACAGCAAAGTTGGTAGCTGTCTTGCTGACATGCACGACACTGATCAAGGGCATTCTCATTGACAAAGATATATCCCACCAACAAATGCCCCTTTGTGTGTGTGATGTGTGCCTCACAATCCTCACCTGACCCTTTGAGCCTCCATGACCCAAGACTAAGCATAAGCTTGAAATCATGTCTGTAAAGAAGTTTAAGCACCTCCAGGATTATGAAAAGGAGAAGTGCAATTGAATCATCCCCCAATTCAAGGATCTTATGGTGCAAAAACTTGGGAAGGTAGGCACTGTGTCGGCACAACCCACTCTTTGTTAAAGAGTGTGCTAACTTCCGCAGTGTCACAATCTTTGTGTGCAGAAGCAATAATTAATGGTCTGCCTGTGTTCACCCTCAGTGCACATCAGTCTTGGTCAAGATTGCAGCTGACAAAATGACTAGGCTGCTAAGCACTGAGCATTGAGCTAGTAATTTAAGCAAGGTTCGAAGAATGAATGCCAAGTGCCAAGTCTGTTTCTACTACTAGTATGGGCCCAGGCAATGAGCCATGCACCATGCCTTGCAATTCAGAATGCCTTGAAGTCAGCTCTGAGCTGCTGCCAATCCACAACTGCTTCTTCCTTTGTTGAATAGGAGTCATATTCTGCACCAGGAAAACCTGCTACATGTCTGTCTACCTTGTCCCTGTTTGTGCACACTTGGAGTGAGTGAGTAGAATGGTAAATAAATAAGAGCTCACCAAGAATTGAAACCACCTGATACATGCCCAATTCTGACAGCATAGTACACACAGCAGGGGTTAGAAGCCTCCATGTTCTAGATTAAATGCAGAAAGGTGCAAAAGTGAGCAAAGGTTGCTAAAGTCTAGAAGTAAAACACAGCTCACTATAGGAGGTTGATTGGTATGAGATGATGTGGTAGACTCATAGCTGGAGGCAGGTTGGTAGCTGCCCTATGGATAGCAGGGTTGATATGAGTAGTCAGGGTGGTGGCCGCTATGGCTGCAGCATAGGGAGGTGGAACATCTGAATCTAGATTTCTTGGATGAGATCTAGACAAGTTGGTCATCTACTTGAGAAGGTTGCTGGAGCCTAACCCTAACCCTAAATCACCACATGCCAATGGTTGATATCAAGCCAGAAAACTCTATCAATGTCGAAGATAGCTATGCACCTTCTTTGTGTCTTGATAACTCACACTAACATGCTCTGACTGTTTTGTGTCAGTCTGGTAAAGGGAGTGCAAGTGTCATGCCAAAGTTTGGTGAGTTGGACAAGGGTATTGAGTGTGATCTAGAAAGCAAGGTAGGTCCCCTGGTCGGCTAATGCCATCTATTCCTATGTCTGACTCTGTACCCACAGTTACCCTATATCTTTAATACCATTACTATTTATTGTTGCTGTGGCCAAATCAGAACCAGAGAGTCTTTCATCCTCTTTCTGAAGGTCTTCAGAGGGATAATGGGTAAGTAATTCATAATCAAAATCTCTGAGTAATCTGAATCCTGATAGTTTCTTTACCTCAGTTGCAAGAAAGCAAAGTGTAGGCATAAAACGGATCCAATAAAAAGACAAGGATCAACAATAACCAACTAAAGCAAGGTCATTGCTAGCTGGTGCAACAGCATCTAGTCACCAATTTCATTGACAAATCATTGTAAAATGTGAATCTCTGGCTGTGTGTGCAGTTGGGGCACATATATTTTGTGCCAAGGTGGTGATGATTTCACTGATCACATAGCTGCTCCACTGACAACATCTGCAACTTGTATAATTAGTCTCCTAGGCTAAAGGATTTCCCTCCACATTAATGTAGTGTGAGACTAATTACAAATCAAACATCAGATATCATGTTGACAGACCTGACAGCTGATTCATACTTATAAGTAGATGGAAATCATTGAGGCGCAGCTGCTGTGCCACCTAAGGAATTCTAGCTAGTAGTGAACCAGCACAGAGGTTGTTAGTTTGCTTAGTCACATCACCCTTGGCAGTACTTTTGCCCCATTCCCATGGTCTAAGAGATCCAGTTTCCTTGTAGAGCGTAACTAGTCTCTGAGACCTACCCTCTTGTGTGAGCATGAGACCTCCGAGGATAGTAGTACCTCTCTCATGCCTCTCTGTAGTCTCCCTCCTGTGAGCTCTGTTATCAGTCTCAAAGCTCCCACTGCTCCTCTTGGCCCTCTGTGGCCACCTTAGGCAGCAGTTCTCAGTACTATTAAAGGTCTGTCAGACCCTATTTTTATGTTGGGATTATATGGTCTAAGAGACCCAGCCTCATGGATGTTCTAATTATAGCACACCTTCCTTCCTCCATAATTCTCCTATAGTGCCTCCCTCAAGCCTTGTAGCCCTCTCCTGACCCTCTGGATATCCCATACATCATCTGCAATGCCTCACTGATCTCACCAGCATCCCTGTCCCAGGACTAACACACTTGCACTGCAACAATTTGCACTATTGTTCACTTCATTATCTTCGCCTTCATTCTGCCTCACATCACTTATATCTTCAATTGTCTTTACCTAGGATTAGTATAGTGGGTTTGGGTGTGTCTATCCAGTTTTATTTCCCTACTAACTGATGCCCCTGTCACTTCAGTCTCACACCATCTCGAGTCACATGTCCTTGTGCTCAAACATCTATCACTCATCTGCCATCCTGCTCATGAGGTTAGCTTCCACCTTCCAATGCTATCCACCTATGATGTGGCTGATTGAGGGAAAAAGAGCACAAGTATGCCCTCAGCACTGCCTTGTTGACACTTGGACACCTGCTATTATCATGCCCACCCTCTCATTGCCCATCATCCCACACAGCGCTGTGCATGCCACTCATGTGTAGTCGGTCATTGAGCAGGGCTTCAAGTGTGTATTTGCTAGTCAAGGAGCCAGAGGACCTTTCTCAAGTGCTGCCACTTGAGGCTGACAATGAGTACAATGAAGATGATGATAGATGCTCACACTCAACCAAGAAACAAGGAAAGCATGGGTCATGAAAAGCAGTGCAGAAGACCATGATGGACATGACTCTTGCTGTTGCATCCCAGAGCTTAGCACCGGAGATCAGTCTTGCAAGTTGGGGTGTGAGCTATTTATCATTACTCACACCTGGTGGCGGGATCATAGACTTGAGGAGAAAGCTAATAATGTTCAGCTATCATGTATGCATGCATCCCACCTTCCTTCCCACAACACTGCTTTCAATTTTGCCTCCCATCACTTCATGGGGCCACATCAGCTCCACCACCAGCACCACCCACCACTTTATCCTCCAATACCACTCCTACCACCTTCAAAACCCACTCAACACATGAATGCATTCAAGCATGTTCAGTCTGATGTTCAGCAAAATTGCTGAACTGATTCAACTGAATGCGACATCCAGTTCAGTGTCTGAACTTCGCCGATTCACTTGCTTGCCACTCTCACCCACTAACTTGAACCCAATGCAATGGTTATGATATCACTAGACTCAAGAGACAGCAGGGATTTACTGTTGCTGTCAAAGCATCTATCCCCAACATCAAATGAATTCCCTCCTACCATGAATGAGAAGACTTATTTGATAAGCAGCAAGTGCTCTTAAAATGCCACCTTCAACTCATGTGACCACTTCCAAGTTACAACTCCTCCAATGCCTCCACTAATGCTTGTTACTGACCTGACATTCTAGTGCTGATGATAATACTACATCTACCCATGAATGAAATGTCCATGCATTGTAGAGAATGAGATTCCTCCAGGCATAGATCGCCCATATTCCAACTCATGACAACTGGTACAGCACATCACTCACTGTCTACGACTGTCCCACAAAACACACCAGAGGTGTGATGCTTTCCCACACTACGCAACGCATTCCCACACACACGCTTAGCGCGCTCTTCCCATGCTCAGTCACCCTTTGTCACACAGCATCCTAGAGCATCCATCCAATGTCCAACCAGTCCCCTGGTGCATCCCTTTCCATTTATTCTCATGTCTGGTATTGTATGATACTTTATTTTATCATGGACCCTTACTTTACATCATTTTACATACATACAGTGCTCCCTATTCGCTTCTGAGCCCTGGGAGCACGCCTAGGCACAGCTTACCTGTGGCCTAGGAAGTTTTTGTATAGCTACCACTATCATGTCAGTAGTCATCATCTAGAGTCAGAATCTATCATCTTCAGTCAGTATGCATCAGTCATTGCCCTAGTCCTCAGCAACAGTCTATTATCATCATCAGTCCCCTCTCAGCAGTCTCAGTCCATGTCCTCATGCCATCTACCAGTTTCATATATGTCTGCGCATAGCACACACCTTATTCCCATGCTTCGCACTCCTACATGCTTGACAATCCCATGTGCACGCTCCCAGCACGCTTCACCAGAGTTGACCTGGTGTCACTTTGTGGATCTTGCTTTCCTTGCTTCCCCTAAGGGTCGAACATATCGCCTGGTGCACTTTGACCAACATCTAGAGAGTCAGTGGCCTTTCTCTCACCCCAGAGGTAGAGCCATCTTTCTTTCTTTAGCTCTGCAAGCCAGCAGAGTTGTTGATACCTTCAGCATGCCATGACCACACCAAAAAAATGGGCAAGACCACGAGTGCAAAGATGTGGTACATATATCAAAGAACACTACTCCTGCACCAATGAAAAGTTGTGAGGCCTTGTTTTATCTTCTGATAGTTAGTGAGTTGCTCAAGATGACATGTCAAGCGGTAGTGTTCCCCCTTATTAAATGTCTTGCATCTCCTTCATCATGCCTGTAGTATTGTACTCATGTACTTGGAAATAAGTAACTTTGATAATGATTTATACCTGCACCAATTCCTACTAGTAGCTGAAATATTACAGTATGTGAACAGTCTCTACTACAGTTGTTGTATGCAACAGAAAGCTGGACAGCAAAGAAATTGAAGTAGATAGTAAAGTTGCGAGCATAAGATTGGTTTCAGTCCAACCATATGTGATCAACCTTCTTAGTAGAATCATGTAGAGTGAATGACCCATTGCACTGCAATTTTCATGCAAAGTGTAGCATTTGCCTTACAATAGTACTCAATGGTGGTCTTATTATATGTAGGGACTGCTGTGCTATTATTCCAGACCATTCCAGATGCTGTTATCATCAGTATCCAGTCCATAATCAATGTTTTATGTTTTAGTTGGAGTTTTATTTGTTACTTGATTGGCTGCTTAAACCTCTTGAGAGCATCTCACAAGCCTTGTGAGATGCCCTTGCCAGCCATAGCACAGGCCCAGGCACCTGAAGTTGATCCACATCCAGTGTTCTACAGGTGATTCATGTCATGTTGTCATGCCATTACATGGTGATTCTCAAAGACTCAGTACTGAGGAGGATTCATAAGGTGAGATGAGCTCTTGAATTGGGCACACATGCATCTCTGTTGATACATTCACAATGTGATGTGTCTTGTCACATGACCTTATGTACCTCCAAATTCTCCAACTTGAAGCTTACTATTATTCAGCTCATCTCATTGCCCTTGTTCTAACATCTACACATCTCCGAGATGGACCCTATGGAAAGTGAACAACTAGCCCCACTCTATTCCATCTTCTGTACAAGTAGCACCCATTGTCAGAATCATGACCCTAGCAAGATCCAACTATGCACACTTATGAATATCAAGAGTGCACTTTGTTCCCACTCTATCCCCTCTATCATTGCCCTGAATGTTGCATTATAGCTGGTGGATGTTCTGAGGACTGTAAGGAGCCTATTGTACTACTGAATAACGATACTGACTCATTCACTCAGCTTGTACTGTTCTCAGTCACCCAGATATTCCACTCCAACAGAGGCTTCACATTTGCTAATATCGAACCTGTCATTGAAGTAGCATGAAAAGTCAAAGAGAATGGAAGCACAAGGTTTTGCATGGGTGCAGCATGGAGGGACCTCACAGGACACAGGAGAGGGTTTGAAAGAATTCTTCAAATGGTTCCAGAGGTCTGGGGTATGGGGATGGAAATCTCCATGACTCTTGGTACCCTCACTCCAGAGCAAGCAAAACAGTTGAAAGAGGCATATGTATTTTCTATCTCTCAGGTTCAACTGAATTCACATCTGTTTGGACTAGTGGCCTTACTGCATACAATCATAATCTCAATACATCATGTGAATTTTATCTGCAGGTTTGCTATATGTTATGTTTTGGAGTTGCTGCCTACATCTTTTTCAGGTCATCACAATGCAGTCATATGACAATACCACACACAATTCAAGCATGTTTCATGCAGATCCTAGCCATCATGACTGCCTGTATTGCATGTCTAAATGGAGACTGATCTACCACTGAGGAACTACTCACCCAAGATATCAACACCAATCCAAACAACCTCTCTGGTAAGCTTGACTACTCATCACTGTGAGAGGTGACAAGACTCAGACTAAGGAACTAAGGACGGGAATGGACTCAGTCTTGGATCAAAAGACTGAGATTAACTATGGATCATACCTAAGGATGGGAACAGACTTAGTAGAGTAGTAGTTAGTAAGGGTAGAGTAGAATTGTTAATAAGAAAGCTCACCTCAGTCTTGGATTGAAAGACTGAGGGAGATTATTCAACAAAGAGAGGAATTAATATGTTTGATTGAGATGGAGAATCAATGGGGAACGTGTATGATGCATGGTAGGAGGAGTGATTGTGTATGTAAAAGGAAAAAGGTTAAGTACATATAAAGGTCATATCTTGATAATCACTACCTGTTGCTACTCATTGTGTTCTCACTTACCTGTATTGGACTGCAGCTCAGGCTAAGCCAGGCCAAAAACAAGCTGTCATTGACAGCTTTGGCCTGGCCTGCAGTTCTTCACAGCCAGAGCCACCTAAAGCCAGGCCAAAGCCATGGCTTTCAGGCCAAGCTGGAACATCACTGGGGCTTACAGCCATGTCCTGCTCTCAGAGAGTGCATAATGTCATCCTTTGAGCTACTTTCCCCATGCTGATAATATCACAGCCATGTCTCACTCTCAAACAGTATGTGATGTCATCTTTTGACAGCTCATCATGGGTGCCATCCAGAAGCAGACAGCATGGACATTCCACAAGATGGTGACTCCAGTGAGCATCACTGTAGACCACACAACTTCCATGCTGATGCTTGGATGCATGCCCCATGCCAGAGAGCTCAGATGCAGCTGCATTATCTATCCCCATAGTGGAACGACCCTCACAGTGAGAATCACCTCCAAGGACCTGGCTGCAGCTTCACCTGATACCTACCATCAGACTATATACACAATTATCATGATCCACACATGTCTCATGCCCCTTAATTTGGTGGGCACACTCAGCCCACACATAGTCCTCAGCCTCCTCTGCAGTATGGTGAACATGAACACCAGGTGGGACCAACTTATCCTTACAACAGCAGGTATCATAAGGGTCCCTACCACAACCCTCAAGATGGTTATAAATACTGTGAGGACTATTGGCACCCAGTGAGTGCTGTGTGTCATAGTGCTGGAGGGATGTATCAGCATGGTTATGGGTGTGAGTCTCCTAATGACTTGGACAATGGTGGATGAGCACCTTAAGCTCATGAGCCTTGTCTGCAACTTGTGCAGTTAGTTATATCTATTGTACTTAGCACCTCTGCCACACATGTTATATATCACCATGTACCTCAATTTCGGGCATCTGCATTCAATGCACATTGTTTTGTCTGAATGACTCATTTGGACAATAGGAATAAGAGAGAGAGAAATAAAATATAACATTCAAAGTCTGGAAGTATGAAAAACATATACATATGAGAGGCTTACCAACATTGTGGGAACATACAGAGATGCTGACACAGGGATCTGGAAGGCATGCAATGAGCACCTGGAGAAGCTGTTATGTTGAAGCTCCCCAGAGAACATACTAGGAGGCTGAACTCACCCTCTGTGATGAGGCTCTGTTCATATGCTCTAGAGGGTTGGCCACCCATCTTTGGAACACTACCCTTGGCAGCACTTTGATGATGTTCTCATGTACTGTCAGACCCTATTATTATGTAGTGAATATATAGTCTGAGAGACCCCCTCCTCCAGGGGGCTTCTCCCTAGTGTTCCAAGGATGGGTGGCCAACCCTCTAGAGCATATAAACAGAGCCTTGTCATAGAGGGTGAGTGCAGTCTCCTATATCAGGCATTTGACCACAGTTTGACAAAGCTTTAGATAGCTTTATTTAATGTATAATATTAATAATATGTATCACAATTGTAGACCACATGATAAAGGAATAGATGGGCAGCCTATGCAGGTAAAATATGCCAAAGCTGCAATATTGACAGGTCTATGGTACCACATTAACACACTGGTGTATTGTTGTCAGATGTATCTAATCTTACTTCCAATGGCAGGATATATAATCACTGACAATGTGCTTTGGCATGACATTGATTTACCACTGTCTATCAAGTTGTTGAATTTCTAACAAGCACATCTGGCTTTAGATAGGCAGCTTTCAATGGCCAAAGCTACAATCACTGACAGTATGATAGGGGATAATATTGAGTTACCACTATCTATCAAGTTGTTGAATTTCTACAAAGCATATCTAGCTTTAGATAGGCAGCTTCCAATGGCTAAAGCTACAATCACTAACAGTGTGACAGGGGATAATATTGAGTTACCACTATCTATCAAGTTGTTGAAATTTTACCAAGTATGTCTATGATTATAAGGGCAGATTCTGATGGCAGAGGTCACAATCATTGACAGTGTGCCAGAAAGTGATATTGAGTTATCAACCCTATCAAGATGCTATTCTTTAACTGAGTATGTTTAGCTTTAGATAGGCAGCTTTCAATGTTGGAAGCCACCATTGATGACAAAGTGTCAGGGTATAATATTGAGTTGTCACTGCCCTATCAAGCTGCTCATTTTCTACCAAGGATGTCTAGCTTTAAATAGTTAGATTCTGATTGTAAAAGCCACCATTAATGACAGTGTATGATACCAAGTTATCATATTGTAGCAAGGTGTTGATTATCTGCCCAATATGTCTAGCTTTACATAGCCAGCTTCCAATGACAGGATCTACAATCACTGTTAGTGTGCTGGTGTGTGATACTAAGTTATCAAGTCATAACAAGGTGCCCCCTATTAACAGGGCATATCTGCAGTTACAGGGGTAGCTTCCAATGGGGGAAGCTACCATTACTGTCTATGAGATGAGCTCTGGCACTACATTATCAAGTCATAACAAGGTGTCCTATATCAACAGGGCATATCTGCAGTTACAGGGGCAGCTTCCAATGGGGGAAGCTACAGTCATTGACTATGAGTTGAGCCCCTGACAATTTGTTATCAAACCACAACAAAGTAGCCCCTGTCAACAGGGCATATCTGCCATCACAGGGACAGCTTCTGATGCCAGAAACTGTTATCAATGACACTGAATTAAGCCTCTGACACTCAGTTACAGCAAGTTAGGGTGTTTTAGTCATATATAGCTTCACATGGGACCCTAACATCAATTGTATTACAAGACAACATGGTTACAAAAACAATGAATAACTAATTGGTATGAGCAGCAGCTAGTTCCTGCAAGGCAGCGCGTTTTGCCTGAATCTTGGACAACACACTGTTTTTGCTGATACTGCACTGCAAAGAAGAAGAATTAGGAAACACTCAATTATGAAAGGTATAAATGTAGAGAACTTAGAGCTGATGAGATGCATTACGAACTGTGTCCACCGCATCATCAGGTCAGCAACTTCCTCGATCTCATCAGGATCCTCTAGTAAGTTAAGAATGCTATGATAGAAATTCTCAGAATCCGTGACTGTGTTGGTACATGAAAATACTGACAATGAACTTAATGAAAACCGGATCTGAAGGTACAATTAGCAGGAGAAGGCATGTACAATGAGATTTACATGCCTGTATAGCTATATAAGCTAGAGAGCCTTTGGTCACAGATTTCATACCATGCAGGTAAGTGTTACCAGAGCACATATCCTTTGGCTCCTTATCCACCAAGCTCAGAGATGTAACACATGTTTGAAATCCTATGGTGCTTGGATTAAGAACTTCATCAGCAATGAAATCAGCTTACAAAAATTAGAATCTCACTCCTAAGTAAGCCCTTTCATGGATCATCAGGATCATAATTGTACCTGGTATATAAGAATATGGGCCATTGGTCACATGGACTGCAGTCTTGCCACTCTTCAGCCTCTTCTTGGTTCTGGGTAGTGTTATAATGAATACTTAACATGATAGTGGAAAGGCTTACTCTGTATTTGACCACTCAAGGCCTGCATGGCATAGCAATCTACCAGTGACTTTGTGATTAAACCTATGGTCTGACTTGATATTCCAGGAGAGTGGCAGTATGAGTGGCTATCCTCTGGGCATAAGCCATTTGAGGACAGCAGATTTTAGTGTCTTTGTATCATCCCCTCGTGCACCAGAAGCTCCTTTACTGAGCTGCAAACAATGAGTATGAGGATATTGCAGAATGAAAACTTAGCAGTTCTCCTATGTGAATAATGTCCTCCTCCTCACTGTCCATTAGACAAGCTAAAAGACCAGGATAAGAATCTATTAACTCCATAAACACCCTATGTTCACATTGAACACTCCATTGAAAAATTTGTAAGTCTCTGCAACAGACAATTGTCAAAATGCACTCACTCTGCCAAATAATCCTCAATGGGAGAGTCCTGTAATTCTTCAAGTCGCAGTATACCAGCAGTCAGAAGGGCAGGATAATTGCATAAGGCAAACACTGTCCAACCAAAATGTCGGCCATGAAGTACCAGGGGGTTTGATGAAGTCCTGATGAAGAGTGAGTCAGAATGCTAGGGTTTACCACTAGAAAGAACACTTGCACCTTTTTATGTGGGCCAGTATGTAGCACTGAAGCACTACGCATACATGAAACATTGCTGGGAGAGGCATTATTTTCATTACCACTATGAATGGAACTAGGTAGCTCTGATGTATCAGTAGTGAATGGGAGGACTTTATATACCCAGGCATCTGGTGCCATCATATTGAAAAAACACTTGACCATCCAAGTATTTTTGTTTTTAAATTGGTGCTTTGCTGTCTGAGCACCATAGATGTTGTAATCTAAATATGATGACAGCACATTATCTCAGCTGAGAGTATGGCCATCATTGCACATAAATATAGGTCTACAAACTGCAGCTGCTCTCACAGCAATTGAACCTCCCCCTTCAATGCCCAGCTCACCCACAAGAGAGAGTTTGTGATGATGTGTCCATGTTGGAAGCAATGTCACATTAAAGTAAGCTCTTCAGTATCCACAGGAGAAGCAAACCCATAAAATTACCTTGAGCTTCTAACTTTCCTCACTACACATGCTGAGAAACACAGAGGGAGATGAGTTATGTGGCACAGAGTGAGTAATGAAGTGTTGCAGAAAACAGCTCAGAACCAATGTTGCTTTACAGGCAATTCCTTTGAATGAGCTAGTTGGTTCATTCAGAAACTCAAATGACAGGTGAGATTTGATGATTTGACTGGAAACTGTATGGTGGGTCTGAAAAACATCACCTAGGCACTGACAATGAATCCAAAAGTGAACTAAAATCTGAGCTGTGTGATGTCAAGGAACAGCTAAAGGGTGTGGAAACTCATATTGCTTACCTTTTAGAATGGATGAAGATGTATAGGTATAGATGGCTGGAAGCTTACTACTGTGCTGAGAACCTCAAGCATTGTATGCTGGATTTTGTCAATGTGCCTGACCTTGATCAAATTCCAGAAAGCACCATTTCTCCTGCCTTCTGTCCCGAGCTCTTGAGCTGGGAAAATGGAGGCTCAGAATGAGGAGAGCATAGGTGTGATCTGTGAGGACATGCATCTGCTGCTAGACCTAATATTTAGATCTGAATTAAAATTATATTGAACTGAACATTCAAGGATATGTTTACCATTCTTATGTTGAAGAATGTTGGGCTCAGGGGGCCAAAGGTAGTGCAACATCCATACTATATATCATGCTCAATTTACTACATATTCAAATTACATGAATAGTAAGTGGACAAGACAGAGTATGTATCAAAGTGTTACAAACTAGGATATTTCTAATGACAGACAACTTGATAAGAGTCAGGACCTCTGCCAAGAATCTATGTAAGGTGATAAGCCAAACATTCAAGGTAAGCTAAGACAGAGGGAGTGCCTCTGACTTAAAGTACAGTTCAGACAACTTAGGATTGGTAGTCCTAAGTGAAGGATGTTCCAGGTAAAACCTAGTAAGATTAAAGTAAAGAACTACACAGTTTAGAGTCGTGTATTTATAGGGAATAGCTAGGAGGAGTTTAGGGCAGGTGCAAGTAGGCAAGGATACAAGCATAGGCCTAATATGAATGAAGCAATGAGGTCAGAGATACAAGAAAGGAAACATACATATAGGCAGGACATGTAGATGATATCTAATGGTGGCAGTAGCAGCACATGACATAATACAGTAAATGTAATATGAGTCAGATGGAGACAATAGATGACAAGAAAGAGAAAAAGTAAGGCAGGACAGGGCATATTGTAACATTACCCTCCATTTACTGTTGAAGTCACCAACTTCAATTATCCTGATTAGCCCAGTAGCACAGGTCAGTGTTGCTATTAGAGTAGAGGAGCTCATCCTCTTCCTAAGAACACTCATTCATCAACTTATCATGAGTGGCTTCCTATTTCCTGACTGCTTCATAGAAGCCTAGATCAGTGAAAACCATTGGTATGACAGAGACACCTTTGAGTTGTTTGCAGCACTTCATTCAATCTCCATGGCATGCTGTGGACAATGTTACGGCGAACCGTAGGTTGACTAGGATAGGCGCGACAGTAGACACTCGATAAGAGTGACGTCTAAAGTCGGATCGTAACCTCACAAATGTAAGGCTCTTAAGACAAGTTAGAGAGAGTGTCTCCGACTTGAATATCGATATCAGACACTTAAGATTGGAGGTCTTAAGCGAAGGATGTTCTGGGTAAAACCTAGTAGATTAAAGTGAAGTCTAACTAAGTACAGGACCCTGTTTATATAGGTAATGTTGCCTTTAGGGCCGGTAAGTACATGTCATCGAGACGAGTCATAGATAAGGGAAATGACGTCATCTGGACGAGTCATAGATAAGGGAGGTGACGTCATCTGGACGAGTCATAGATAAGGAAAGTGACGTCAGCTAGCGATGGCATGAGGCGGTCGTGCTGTAATACATGGATCCAACAATCGGAGATAGTCTAGTGATGGCACAGGATGTGCGGTCATGACGTAATACAAAGGAAGAGAGAAAAGAATGATAGGGGGCAACCGTTACTGTAACATTACCCCTCGTTTATCGATGAAGTCACCGGCTTCACATATCCTGATTTGCCCAGTAGATGGGGTCGGCGTCGTAGTTGGAATGAAGGAGGTCGTCTTGTTCCTCCGTGATGGTGAAGGGTTGCGCCAGATGCTCAGCGTGAGCAATGGCGTCCTGCTCAATCTCCCAACGAGCAAGCGCGTCGTAAAAACCGACGTCAGTCCATACCAGTGGAATGACAGCTTCTCCTTTCAAGTCTTTACAAAAGACTGATAGATGACCAGGTGCGTATTCTTTGCAAACTCTGCAATAGTACGCGGGACAGTTCTTGTGACGGTGGCCAGCGATGTGGCAATTACGGCATACGACGTTATCGATCGGTGATGTTTTCAGAACCGTGACAGAGGAAGACTGGTTTGGGGGGGAAGGTGATCGTGATCTCTTATGCGGCAGTTTAGTGGGAGAGACAGATGTGGCTCGCTTGGCGGCGAGGCGGGAAGACCTTCGTTTGAGCGGGAACCGTCGTTTGGTTCGTGCAACTGGGTCAGGCGAAGGAGAAGTTGGTACGTCAAGTACGGCAATAGGAGGGATAAGATCATCCTGATGTTCCACGGCAACTGTGTCGTGGATTGGCGGAGGTACAGGAGTAGCGACATGGGGGGAAGGTGGTCGTGCGATGGGGTCGAGAGCAATTCGCTCTGTGACAATGTGGATAGCTTCTCTGATAGCGTCTCTGGTGTCTTCAGGGAGAAGGCGGATGGCAGTGTTGCGAATGCGGATGTGAAGATGACGAAAGATGGTTTGATGACGCTCATCGTCAAGGAGGGCGGCGGTGCGTTCTATAAGACTAGCGTCTCTGATTATTCTGATTATGAGACCGCTAGAGATCGCTCCTCTTTCTCCGAGGAGACGGTCAATCTCAATAGCGTACTGCTGGGAGGTGATGGCGGATTCAAACAGGGCGCTGGTTTCAACTTGATCAATGACCGAAAAGTAATCGGTGAGGGTGGAATCGTCGGTAAGGGTTAGGGTGGAGTTGGAGGTTGGCGGTGAGGGTACGGGGGAAAATGCGTGCCGTGCGAAGTCGGCGGCGGTGGCGTTCTGATATTCCTGGAGTGTTACGGGACGTGCTTCACGTTCACGTTCACGTTCAGCAGCGATGTTCATGGCAGTGGTGATTTCTTGGATGCGGAGGATGCAAAGGCGTAGTCGTTCGATGGAGGACATTCTAAGGGAATCACAGTCCATGGGCCTTTTTATAGGCGTTAAGGACGTCGGGAGCATTAGCGAGATTTCCTTCTGGAACCCACTCGTTACTGGCTGATGAGTATCCTTTCCATGATAAGAGATAGCGTCTTCGTTTACCCGTTCCCTTGTGCGATAAGATCGCATCAATTTCATATTCTTCTTCGTTATCAATGACGTCAGGGGGTGGATCGAGGAAATTCGGTCCGTGAATCTCTGTCTCGTGATAGGACGATAGCTCAGAAGCGTGGAACGTGGGGTGAACTTTCCATTGGGGTGGCAATTGGAGTGTGAACGTGATGGGGGATAGGACGGTGGTGATCGAGAATGGACCATATCGTTTTGGGGCGAGTTTTTGTGATGGTAGCTGCGTGATCAGGTTTTTTCCAGATAGCCAAACCTTATCTCCAACTTTCCACGGATGATACTTCTGTCCGTGAGTTCTTTCTGCCATACGTTGCATTGCAAGGTTGTGGCAAGAGAGTGCTTCTTCTCTAGTTTTCTGGAGTGTACGGAGTCTGTCTTCTGCGGCTGGAACCGTGGAGCTAGGGAGAACATGTGGGAGAGCTCGTGGCTCGTATCCCATCATGAGGAAGAATGGGGAGGCGTTGCGAGAGTCGTGTTTGCGATGGTTATGGACGAATTCCGCCATAGGGAGTTGTTCTACCCAATTTTCAGGGTTGCTTCGACAATAGATTCTGAGGTAAGTTTCTAGCTCTTGGTTGAGCCGTTCCATCTGTCCGTCGGTCTGGGGATGATAGGCGGTCGACGCCGCTATATCGTACTTCAGCAACTTAGCTAGGGCTTTGGAGAACTTGGATATGAATTGGGGACCGCGGTCAGAAATGACTTTCTCGTGCAAGCCAAATCGGCGGTAGACATATTTGAAAAATTTGCTGGCGACCCCTTCGGAAGTGATGGTTTTAGTACATGGGATGAGAATTACCCCCTTCGTAAGCCCATGGTCGACCACGACCATAACTGAATCAAAACCAGAACAGGGAGGAAGGTCGGTGATGAGGTCAACGGAAACCTGAGTGAAGGGTGCGGTGGCAACGGAAGGGATAGGGACAAGGGGGGGGTTCGAGGGATGGGTGTCGGACTTCATCTGCTGGCAGAGAGCGCAGCCTTCGACGTATTTACGAATATAAGTGCCCATGGCGGGCCACCAAAAATCACGTTTGACCAGTTCTTCAGTTTTAAAACGACCAGGGTGGCCGGCGGTAGGATGGTCATGACATCGTTCTAATATCAGGTGCCGCCCGGCAGGGCGGACGTAAGCGCGATCCTTGTAATAAAGAATGTCGTCGGTGATTTTCCAGTCTGCGAGGGCAGACTTCATAGGAGGGAGGGATAACCCGTCTAATGCATCGGACGCGGCGGTGAAGATGGGGTCGGGATCAGAGGGATCAGGATTCACGAGCGTGGTCATGAGTTCGGTGTCGAGAAGTCGGACAAACATAGAATCAGGGAGAAGGGTTTCATTGGTATTATCAGCGGCAGAATCTGATCCATGGTCGGGACGGCGGGATAGGGCATCGGGGGCGACGAGTTTAGTTCCTGCAACATGGTGCAGCTCAATGTCATAGCATGACAGTATTAACTGCCACCGCGCTTGGCGGCGGGTCAGTTTCTGGGCCGTCCTGAAATATAGGAGGTTCTTATGGTCGGTAAAAACGATGACGGGATGGGGGTTTCCTTCCAAGTAATGACGCCATTCCGTCAATGCACGGATAACTGCAAGGAGTTCGCGATCAAAGATCTGGTAATTCCGTTCCGCGGGGTTGAGGGTCTGGGACAAATATGCGCACGGGTGATAGATACCGTTATCATCAGTCTGGAGCAGGACTGCCCCGGTGGCGACGAGAGACGCGTCAGTGGCGACAGCGAACTGCCTGGAGGGATCTGGGTTCCGGAGGACCGGCTGCTTCATAAAGCATTCCTTTAATTCAGCAAAGGCGGAAGTGCATTGCTCCGTCCAAAGGAACTTGACGTCTTTCTTAGTAAGATCAATCAACGGTCTAGCGATGTCGGAATAGTGGGAAATGAAGTTCCGGTAGAAATTGCAGAAGCCTAAGAATGACCGAACTTCTTTTACGGTGGTAGGTGCAGGCCATTCCCGAATACCAGTGGTTTTCGCGTCATCCATTGCTACGCATCCAGGACGGATTATCATTCCAAGGTACTCCACCTCTTGAGCATCGAAGGTACATTTTTCCGGTTTAAGGAAAAGTTTCTCTTGTCGGATTCGTTCGAGGATATGTCGAGTGCGTTCACGATGGGAAGTGAGGTCGTTGGAGAATATGAGAATGTCGTCCATATATATAACAAGCCATCCTTCGTTTATTTCCTGCTGGAACGTCCTATTCATATACGCTTGGAAGGTGGCCGGGGAATTGCAAAGACCGAAAAACATGACATTAGGTTCGAAAAGCCCGTACTCCGTAGTAAAGGCAGCTTTCCATCGGTCTTCTGGATGAATGCGGATATTATTATATCCTGACCGGACGTCCATCTTCGTAAAATATTTGGCACCATGTAACCGAGCAACCAGGGAGAGCGGCAGTGGGAGTGGGTAGGCGTTCTTGACGGTCCATTCGTTGATATACCGATAGTCCTGACAGGGACGAAGATCTCCACTTTTCTTTCCTACAAAAAAGAAACCGCTAGCTTGCGGCGATTTCGATTCGGAAATAAACCCTTTCTGAACGTTCTCATCGATGAAAGCCTTCACCGCGACCCGTTCCTTTTCAGATAGTGGGTATACTTTGGACGTTTTGGGGATGAAACCTGGTTTGGTTTCTATCCGATGATCTATACCAGGTCGCTCTGGCGGTAATTGATTCAGGCCGTCCTTTGCGAAGATGTCGGCAAAGTCATGAAGGTAAGAAGGGACGAGTTCCTCGAATGATTTCTTCTTCTGCTCGAGCCCAGCAGCTAGCGCAAACTGCTGAGCTTTATTACTTGTCTTTGCGTATTCGGCGGGTGGTGTCAGGGGGGTGATTTTGGGTCGTTGTTCAGCGATGCTAGTGCCGTCTTTCGTCAAAGGGGTGTCAAGCGAGACGTTGGTGATTACCCGAAGCTCTGAAGCGTCGGCAGGGTATTCGACTAGAAATTCATCATCCTCTAGATGATAGGTGGAGATTTCTCGCACGGGTGGTGCGTAGTTTGTCGTCCATACGTCCTCCTTCGTATCGAAGGAGTCATCATCGTCGTCAGGTATAGGGTCTAGATTGGGCAATGCAGACGGGATTGCTTCTTCATCAATAACTTCCTCGATCGTGGCGTGCAATGGTTTTTGTTCGACCGTTTCTCTTGGAGGCGCTTTTGGTAGCACTACAACTGGAATTGGTTCTTCTTTTGTTTCCTTTCGAAAGAGGGGAGGCAACTTGTTCTTCTTTCGTTCTTGATCAACTTCCTCCTCGATTTGATCGCTCTTCTCAGTTCGAGAGAGTTCTAGCGTTTCCGCTTTCCATCGGATTACTGGGTCCATAGCGCGTAACCAAGGAATCCCGAGTAAAATCTGATCACGTCGACCTAGTCGCGTGATGTTAAACTTTCCGATCATTGATCGGTTGTCTATCTTGACTATGAGGACGCAGTATCGAGTGATAGCGCCCCCCTTTGCATAACTTCCATCCGTGGTCGTAACCCGAAACGGTTTCGACAATCTATGCGTTCGGATGTTGTGAGTCCTGACGAACTCTTCTGAGATGAAGGTTCCGGCGGCGCCGGAGTCAACAACTGCTGTTGTTTCGACGGTTTTCAGACGTGTTTTGGAGATGAGGGAAATGGGAACACGGAGTTCCTTTCTTATTCCAATACTTTGTACAAGTCTGATGGGTACATCGGAAGATACGGACGTCGATCCCGTCTTCCACATCAAAAATCCTCTGCGAGACGACGGATCGTCGTGTCTTCTTCTTCACTGTCGCTTATCTCTTCTCTGCGAACAGGAATCTTCTTCTTTGACGGGCATGCTTTAGTCATGTGCCCCTTCTGGTGGCACGTGAAGCATAGTCCTTTCTTCATATGGTCACTTCTTTCTGCTTCGGTAAGCCGGTCTACCTCCATGGCGTTTGGGTCGTGACGGTCAACGGAGGGTCTGGGAACATATCTTTGTCCCGATGGTCTGGTAGTGGTGCGATGATTTGATCGATACGCAACCCCTCTCTGGTAGTTACTGTCTAGCCGGATGACGGCGGCGACATACTTGTCGAAATCTACAGGGATGGTTTCCATTTGGTAGATGGAGTTAACAATTCCCTTCTTCAGTCCATCGTTGAGGAACGTGATAAGGACAGCGTCCTGTTTCACGGATGCTTGCGCGGCAAGCGTCTTGAAGCTGGCGATATAGGATGTGAGGTCGCCTGTCTGTCTCAACGTACGGAGGTTGTTCATGGCAGTTCCGGTGGCGTCGGCTGGTACGAAGGCCTCTTTGAACTTGGTTTCAAAGTTCGCGAAGGTTCCATAAGTCTTAGCGACGGAGCTGTCAACTTCTGTATAGAAGGTCAGCGCCCAGCCCATAGCGCTTCCTTCTGTCATGTAAGCAAGGGCGGTGATGACCTTCTTATCGTCGGTGTTATAGATGGTGGCGTTAAGCGCGAAGTACGCTTTGACTGCGTATAGCCATCGTAGGGCTTGGGAGGGACTTCCATCATAGGTAGATGGGGCTCCGGCTTTCAATTCTGGGGCGGTGGCGACGGTGGACATCCTGAACGTTTCTAGTCAAAAGATGTTTCTGGTTTCAGGGGAACGTTCTCGTTCTCTCGCTGAGTTCTTCTTGGTTTCAGGGGAACGTTCTCGTTCTCTCGCTGAGTTCTTCTTGGTTCTGTATAACCTCTTTGATGAGAGGGTCGATGAGGGACTTTAATCTTTTGTTACGGCGAACCGTAGGTTGACTAGGATAGGCGCGACAGTAGACACTCGATAAGAGTGACGTCTAAAGTCGGATCGTAACCTCACAAATGTAAGGCTCTTAAGACAAGTTAGAGAGAGTGTCTCCGACTTGAATATCGATATCAGACACTTAAGATTGGAGGTCTTAAGCGAAGGATGTTCTGGGTAAAACCTAGTAGATTAAAGTGAAGTCTAACTAAGTACAGGACCCTGTTTATATAGGTAATGTTGCCTTTAGGGCCGGTAAGTACACGTCATCGAGACGAGTCATAGATAAGGGAAATGACATCATCTGGACGAGTCATAGATAAGGGAGGTGACGTCATCTGGACGAGTCATAGATAAGGAAAGTGACGTCAGCTAGCGATGGCATGAGGCGGTCGTGCTGTAATACATGGATCCAACAATCGGAGATAGTCTAGTGATGGCACAGGATGTGCGGTCATGACGTAATACAAAGGAAGAGAGAAAAGAATGATAGGGGGCAACCGTTACTGTAACAGACAAAGGAGGGCTGACTCGATAAGAGCCTGGTCGTCAATCTGCTTGATAATACAGAAGAAGTGGTTGGAGGACTCTGATGAGGTGGAGAGTGTAGGGGTCTGGGATGGAACAGTGGAAGGAGGGACTGTGGTGATGGTGTCAAGGGGCATTGTGATAGCATTGAGGAGGTTAAGTTGCAGTTGGAAAGATGTGGAAGACATAGTGGACTGCAGGATGCTCTTATGCACAATGCTTCTTCTTATACTGCTGGAGCAATGCTTCTGAATGACTTAGGTTCCCTTCCAGAATCCACTCATTGCTAGCCAACAAGTATCCTTTCTAGGACACTAGATAGTGTCTTCATTTACCCAGCCCCTTATGCAATAAGATGGCTTCAACTTCATATTCTTCTTCATTATCGATGATGTCAGGTGGCAGTTCATGGAAGTTTGGTCCATGGATCTCATTTTCCTGATAGGACAATAGTTCAGAAGTGTGGAATGTGGGGTGAACTTTCCATTGGGTTGGTAACTGGAGTGTGAATGTGATAGGTGATAAGACAGCAATGATAGGAAAGGGACCATAATGTTTTGGTGCAAGCTTCTGTGAAGGCAACTGTGTATTCAGGTTCTGTCCTGATAACCAAACCTTATTGCCTACTCTCCACAGGTGATACTTCTGCCCATGAGTTTGTTCTGCCATTCACTGCATAGCAAGGTTGTGACAGGACAGTGCTTCCTCTCTAGACTTCTGAAGTAAATGGAGTTGTCCTTCCACAGCAGGCACAGTAGAGTCGGGAAGGGTGTGAGGGAGAGCCTGGGGTTCATATCCCATCATAAGGAAAAGGGTGAAGTGTTATGAGAGTTGTGTTTTCAGTAGTTATGAATGAATTCTGCCATTGGTAGGTGTTCTACCCAGTTTTCTGGGTGGTTATAACAGTAAATGTGAAGATAAGTCTCAAGTTCCTGGTTGAGATGCTCAGTCTGTCCATCAGTCTGAGGATGATAGGTGGTAGAAGCAGCAATGTCATAGTTCAAAAGCTTGGTAAGAGCTTTTGAGAAATTTGATATGAACTGTGGACTGCAGTCAAAGATAATTTTCTCATGCAGGCCAAATCAGTGGTAGACATATTTGAAAAACTTCTTTGTGATGCCTTCAGAAGTGATATTTTTTGTGCAAGGAACAAGAATCACCCCCTTCATAAGGCCATGGTTGACCACAACCATAACAGAATCAAAACCCACACACAAGGGAAGGTCAGTGATGAGGTCAACAGATACCTGAGCAAAGGGCAAAGAGGCAACAGAGGGAATTGGCACAAGCAGGGGATCATGGGGTGCATGTCAGACTTCATCTGCTGACATAAAGCACAACCATCGACATATTTCTGGATATAGGAGCCCATAGAAGGCCACCAAAAGCCCCACTTGACAAGCTCCTCAGTTTTAAAACAATGGCAAGCTTAGTACCAGTGACATGGTGGAGCTCGATATCATAGCAGGAGAGAAGGAGCTGCCAGTGAGCCTGGCAGCAAGTCAACTTCTGTGTGGTATGGAAATAGAGCAGATTCTTGTGGTCAGTGAAGACAATGACTGGATGGGGGTTCCCTTCTAAGTGATGATGCCATTTGGTCAGGGCATGAATAACTGCAAGGAGTTCGTGATTAAAGATCTGGTAGTTACATTCTGCAAGGTTCAGGGTCTGCGAGAGATATCCATGCAGATGGTAAACTCTATTCTCATCAGTCTGCAGTAGCACTGCACCAGCTGCAACAAGCGAAGCATTGGTAGCCATGGCACACTGCCAGCTAGGATCTGGGTTACATAGGACAGGCTGCTTTAGGAAACATTCCTTCAGCATGGTAAAGGTGGAGGTACAAAGGTTGGTCCAATGGAACACCATATCTTTCTTGGTGAGATTGATCAAGGGTCTAGCAATATCTGAATAATGAGGGACAAAATTGTGATAGAAGTTGCAGAACCTGAGGAACGACTGGACTTCTTTCACTGTAGAGGGTACAGGTCAATCATGAATACCATCAGTTTTAGCGATGTCCATAGCAATGCAACCTGGACAGATGATCATACCCAAATATTCCACTTCTTGTGCATCAAAGGTGCATTTCTCTGGTTTCAAAAATAGGTGTTCTGCACGGATTCTTTCCAAGATGCGATGGGTATGAGCATGGTGGGCAATGAGGTCATTGGAAAAGATCAGGATATCGTCCATGTAAATGACTAACCAACCCTTGTTAATCTCCTGCTGGAATGTCCAATTCATGTACACTTGGAAGGTAGCAGGTGAGCTGCAGAGACTGAAAAACATGATGTTGGGCTCAAAGA
This sequence comes from Suillus subaureus, assembly GCF_016647635.1. NCBI lineage: Eukaryota > Fungi > Basidiomycota > Agaricomycetes > Boletales > Suillaceae > Suillus > Suillus subaureus. The sequence continues at coordinate 85,108 of NW_024538625.1, forward strand.
GACCATATTCTGTGGTGAAGGTGGCTTTCCAATGATTGTCTGGATGAATCTGGATGTTATTGTAACTGGAATGGACATCCATCTTTGTGAAATATTTAGTACTGTGTAACCAAGTGACCAATGAGAGTGGGAGCAGGAGGGGATAGGTGTTCTTGACTGTCCAGTCATCAATGTACCAGTAATCTTGACAGGGATAAAGGTTGCCACTTTTCTTTCCTACAAAGAAGAATCCACTGGCTTGTGGCAACTTCAATTCAGAGATAAAACCCTTCTTTATGTTCTCATCAATGAACACCTTGATGGTGGTATGCTCAGCTTCAGACAACAGGTAGACTTTTGATGTTTTCGGAACAAAACCAGGTTTAGTTTCAATGTGATAGTTGATACCAGAACCTTCTTGCAGTGACTGATTAAGGCCATCCTTGGCAAAGATGTCAGCAAAGTCATGAAGATAGGAAGTAATGACTTCTTCTGTTCAAGCCCAGCTGCTAACACAAACTGCTGGGCTTTGTTGCTGGTTTTGACATATTCAGTAGGTCGTGACAGGGGTATGACCATGGGTTTCTGTTCTGCAAGACTAGTACCATCCTTGGTTAATGGGGTGTCCATTGAAACATTAGTGATAACCCGGAGCTTGGTAGCGTCAATGGAGTATTCAAACAAAAAGTCATTGTTGTCAAGAAGATAAGTGGCAAGTTCATGTACTGGCAGTGCATAGTCCTGGGTCCAAACATTGTCTTTGGTGTCAAAGGAGTCATTGTCATCATCAGGGATGGGGTCAAGGTTGGGTAATACTAGGGGTGCTTCTTCATCTGTGATTTCTTCAATGGTCACACAAGGGAGTGATTCTGGAGGTGCCTTCAGCTGCTCTCTGATTGGGGTGGACTGCACAGGAGGCGCCTTCGGCAGCACTACAACTGGCATTTTTCCTTCTTTAAGCAGGAATTCTTCCACATCTTATCAATCAGGGTTTTGACAGGTTTCTGGGAGAGAGGGGGAAGGCCATTCCACCCTTAGCTGTAGTATTTGACCTTGTATTTTGGTAACTACCACTTTTAGCATAGACACTTTCATTGGCAACTGCCATTTCACTCTTTTGACCTATGCTGTGGAACTTACCAGGTCTTTATTTTGGTGTGATGTTTTGGCTTTCACAGCTGCTTTTTGGGATTTTTGAAACTCAGCTGTTTTTTCAATCCAGAATACATTCCACATTTGGTGAAAGATGTATTCATATGTTATGACTGCAATTTTGGCTTCCTAAAGCGGAAATTCACAAAATACACCCTATTTTGGTCACCTACTCATATCAGGCCTCCTCACATTATTCCCACACTCCACATGTTCGCATTTTTCAGCTACAGTGTGGGAATTACCCCACAACACCAAAAAAATATTGCCCAATATGGCATCCCCCACAATTACAATTATCCCCACACCCTCCCTACCTCACTACAGCTTCACCACCACACCATAATAGCTCCCTCTTTATATATAAGTAGTAGTTTAGTATATATATGTATAATATAATATAATAGACCACTTTTTTTGTCTATTTGTGTGACTGCTCCTCCTACATGGCCCTTTCAAAATTGCTTAGGGTACAGAACATGTTCGCACTTTTGCCCCTTTGACAGGGAAGTTTTCTAGGGTATTTAGAACATGTTTTAGAGTATATATGAAGAGACCCCCACCTTTATTTGACCCCCTGAAGCATCCTACATAAATAGATATAACATACAGTGGCTCAAAAAACTGTCTGCATGTTTTGACATTTTTCACTATCTATGATATTGTGTGAGAACAAACAAATGGCTCAAGGACATGCTTATACCACATTGTAGTATGGCTTCAGGGCTTTCATTTGAACCCTACACCGTGGGAATCGGTGGAGATATGGTGGAGACATAAGGCTTATAAAATGATGACTCATGTGGACAGTTTTTTGAGTGTATATTAAAACTATACAAATCATTATTTATGACACCACAAAAATCATGCCACTATTATATAAATTATGAAGTGGTGTCATTATGTTATTTTATGACTATATCTAACTATATAAACCAGAATATCTCATGTATCATAGTCATAATCACCATGAAAGCCATCTCCTCTGCTCAAAGAGATAATATCCTCTCTCTGTCTTATGCTGGCTTCTCTGCTTGCCAAATTTCCTCTAGAACTGGAGTATACAAGTCCACTGTGGCCAAGTTTATCAAAGAAAGCCACCCAGACAAGGAAAACTCTTGTGGAGGACATCCATCCAAGCTTACCTCTACTGACAAAAGGGCTATTATCCAACATATCACTACAGGAAAGGCTGATAATGCTGTCCAAGCCACCCATTATATCAATTCCACCATCACTACCCCTGTCTCTTCACAAACTGTGAGGAATGTTCTCAAGGCAGCTCATCTCAAGGCAGTAACAAAGAAGAAAAAGCCTCTTCTCTCCATCAAACATAGGCAGAGAAGACTAGCCTTTGCCTTAGCTCATCAACACTGGACTGTAGAGGACCGGAAGCATGTTATATGGTCAGATGAGACCAAAATCAATAGGATTGGGTCAGATAGGAAGGTATATGTATGGAAAAAGAAGGGAGATGGCCTAACAGACAGAGAGGTTAATGGGACTGTCAAGTTTGGAGGAGGTTCTTTAATGGTATGGGGTTGTATGGGATGGAATGGTGTGGGAATGCTTGCTGAGGTTGAGGGGAAGATGAATGCTGAGCAGTATGTGGACATTTTAAATGACCACTTGCTGCCTAGCTTGGCAGAATCAGGGATTGATGAAGAAGATATCATTTTCCAACAGGATAATGATCCCAAGCACACATCCAGAAGAGCTAAGGAATGGTTTGAAGAACATAACATCAATGTTCTTGACTGGCCAGCACAGTCTCCTGATGTCAATGTCATTAAACATCTCTGGGGAACACTCAAGAAAAAGGTTCAAGCCTATGAAAACCCCCCTAAAGGAGTATGGGAGCTTTGGGAGAGAGTAGCAGTGGAATGGGGGAAGATCACAGCTGAGGATTACCAGAAATTAATTGAGAGTATGCCTAGAAGGATAGAGGCAGTAATTAAAGCCAAGGGAGGTCATACAAAATACTAGAATACCTGGTTATTATTGTAAAATACTTGAGTCAAAAAACTGTCCGTATGAGTCACCATTTTGTGAGCCTTGTATCTCCACCATATCTCCACCGATTCCCAAGGTGTAGCGCTCAAATGAAAGCCCTGAAGCCATACTACAATGTGGTATAACCATGTCCTTGAGCCATTTGTGAGTTCTCACACAATATCAAAGATAGTGAAAAATGTCAAAACATGTGGACAGTTTTTTGAGCCACTGTACATTGTGCATTGCACCTGTTCATGCACACATATTATTCTCCAACTTGACACCACCTTCAACTTCACTTTTTGGCAGTGCTTTCCTGACAGCGCAACTGCCACATTCCCTCAACTGGGTAAGCGCTACACTGCTGTACAGGAGCTTGCCTCTAACTTATACATTTCTAGGTAGAGCTCATCGTGACCTCATACCCCTTCAATCCCACCCTTGTTCCCTTCCCGAAGCAGTATTATAACCACATGTACCAGACACCTGGCTGGTTTGCAGAAAATGTGTTCTACTACGATTCTTTCGAGGTTCATATGCTCTGCATTTGCATCACATCATACTGGGAAGCTAACTGTGATACAACTGAAAGTGTGATGGCACTTCCTACTTCAAGGGTGAACATGCCGTCATGTCAACCAACACCAGTGATGGATGCCTTCCCCAACTCCCTCGAGCTAATCATCCCATCTGGTGCCTCTGGTCAAGTCAGATTCGGCAATGAGGGCTATTAGGGTATGTCCAACTGACCTTGGGGTTTTATACACTGAGTTCACTACCTTCCCTCCAGGCATAAATGTCAACTCCTCTTTCTACTACAAATTCCCCAGTGCATCCAACTTTTCTGGAAAGCTCACTGTCATGCTTCAGTCTTCTACTGGTGCAGTCTATGCAAGCGCTTCTGTCCCTGTCTCTGGCTCCACCACAACCTGGACACAGGTCGTGGTGCCTCTTACACCTGCCTCAAGTTCTGCATCAACTGCTAACAACTTCACAGTCACGGTCAATGGTCCCAGCACTATCGGAGAGACAATCAACTTCACAATGTTCTCCCTCTTCCCTCTGATGTCCAAGGGCAGAGCCAATGGCCTGCGCATGGATGTTGCCCTCTGTGGAAAAGGCAATGTCTGGGATGCAAGGGTAGCATTTGACGTTGCATCCATGTTCATGAACCAAGATTCAGACACCATTCATTTTCTTCTCTTGATCAAGGTGGGTTAAGTTCATCTCACATGCTCTCTGCTCCATTCTGTATTTCAGGCAATCTCCCTCTTCAATGTGGACCAACATGATGAGGCAATGCTGCTCATCAAAGAGCTAACTGTTGCTTGTCCAAATTCTGACCTTCTCATGTGTCATGTCATAGAAGTAAGTATTGTGTGGCTATACTCAGTTATCAACACTGAATTTTGCAACTCACATATTAGGCATATCTATGTGTTCAGCTTGGAACTGAGGCCTTGGATGGTGCATGTCATGATGAAGCTGCTGACCACTTCACTGCTGCCATCAACTCCAGCACTTTCCCATCGACAATCATCCATGAACTATACGAGGACTTGATTATGGTACGTTGACATGATGCATTTGAAAATTCTTTCATAACTGAGTGCTTCATCCAGTTCTTTGGCTGGGATCTCAAATCCTTCTGGCTCAATACACACTAGAAACATGACTCAATGTCAGCATGCATGAGCTGCTGAACATGACCCAGCTTATATCTGTGATGAGACCTTGAACATATGGTGATGTATTGAAACACGGTATGCAGGCATATTGAGACTAGTGAAATGGATGCACCATTCATGGTCCCTTCTAACCTCTACAACTCTGTACCGGAAATAAAGGGCAGCAGGAAATGTCAAGTTCCTCCTGGGAGGGAAGGCATTGCAGGCCCATGAGTGCTGTAAAGCTGGTAAGCATAACATGCAGCCAAAGTATAAGCCTGGGGGTGTAGTATATCTGTTGAATGCAAATTAGCTTGTGGGAACCACAGTCTCCTGGACATCATCCAATCTGAAGTAAGCAGTTTCATGACTGCATCATAAGCCTGGTCGATAAGTCCCTTGTAGTTGCTTAACCAAGCGGCCCTGGTGTCCCAGTTCATTATCAACACTACTATACTCCAGCACTCAATGACATGGTCAAGATTGTCCCAGATCATGAAGAACTGCCTGTAGTGAAGGTATTCTGTGGCTTGTTCCTCAAGCTGGTTAATGGAGGCGAGTTCATGTGGAAGCATCTCCACAAGGTTCTTTGCAAGCAAAACCCTCCCTGGCAATGTGCCTACAGAAGGCACCATCTGATAGGAAGAAGGAAGTCAAGATGTCATTAAAAGCTAGACACAGAGAGGATTCTCATGGAGCATGTCCCTGACTCGGACTCATGATGGTCTTGTAAAGGATATGCTGCAATTATGAATGTAATGACAGACTGCAAGTGTAACAGTGTATGCTTGTACTGAGAGTCGTATAGCAACATGATTAGGAAGTGTTAAAGTACGCAGGTCCTTTGGCTGAGAGAGGGCACAAGGTCAAATGAGCCCATAGATCAAATGGAGTGACAATATCATCATCCTTGGGAATTTCTCCAGCTAGTGCTGCCATGAGAGTGCTAGTGACTGGAACACAAACTTGATAAGTACTGAAACTGAACAGGAAGGAGAGGCTAGATTATGATGTTCAGCCAATTTTTACCATGATGAAAGGATTAGACGACAAACCTCCCAGCTGTCATCAGCTCTGGCAGGCTTGACATATGTATGTCGCACAGGCAGGTTCTTCACAAAACAGAACTAGCAACACAATGGTCAGTATTAATATGATACTTATACATGGGTCAAAAGGGAGTTGGGATGTACAATAATTTTCTGCATGGGGTCAGTGGGAAGGCAGCAATTTCCAGATACAGAGAGTAACAATTGCACAGCCCTGAAGGTCGGGCTACCTTCCTGGCTGTTCCTCTCAGACTCAGGGACACAGTCTGAAATCAAAGGATGATTAGGATGTCCTTTGCCTTGCAGGTAATGAGTAAGACACAGGATGAAGGCATTCTCAGTGGCCGAGTCAACAACATCAACCTCAGTACCATCAGGCCACCTGACAAGGGCAACCTCAAATTCCAGCCACTCTATGACCTGGCTAGGTGAGGTGATGCACTGATCATACAATAGGCATAGCAAATCCTTCACAGAAGGTTTCAAGGTCTATTATTTTGACATGTCAGCATTATGTGAGCCAAATGGTTGACTACTCACATCACAAAATGATACTGCATCATTGCTGAAGGCAATGTCAAATCCTTGACAAAAGTAGTACACCTCCTTCAACATGTCCAGTGCAGCTCTGGGAGGGCAGCCAAGGAGCATGTTGGCGTAGACTTGTCCAATAAGTTCCATGCACTGCTCAACTGACATGTTGGCAGGCAGCTGTGTTGGCTGTAGTGCTGTCAGCTGCTAACAATAAACAAATCAAAGCAACACATACTTGAATATTAGAGTAAGTCACAAGCAGTAGAGAAAGAGGGCCAGTAAGAGAGTAGTCCAGTGGCTGTGCTGGATTGAGAGGGAGGGCAGCAAGGGATGCTGCAGTATTGGGAGCAAGTTTCTGAATGAAGGCAGGATCAATGAAGGCATTAAATCCCCAGATGGCATAACATAATAAGAAAGGAGAGCATGGCATGGGTGGCAGATGAAGGCGGAAGATATAAAGAGCACATAATGTTCTGTGCATTTTGAAACAAATGAGCCTTCCGCTGTTGGAGGCAAATGGAATGATTGAAGGGCATCAGAATCCTTCATTGTTGGTGACCTGCCACATGTAATGTTCATTGAGAACAATTTTGATTACCCTAGAAATCACTGCACATTCCACACCTAGACCAATTCCTTCCCCGCTGGGAGCACTGGTAAGCATAGCAGACAATGCAAGGAATTTAATACATACACTTTGAATATGCAGTTGGCCATGAAGAGGCTGGACAGGTTCATATCCAAACCATCATTCCCAGGTGTAAATCCTATCTGTGCACCTTTGAACATCTCTCCAGATAGGTCAACAATGGTGTGGCTGTGCTTGGCTTCAATGAATGCAATCAGTGCCAGGGCACCCAGCTCAACGTTCAGTGCCCTGACTCTCCATGGAATTATGGTGGAAGTCTCTCTGGGTCCATGCACTTGTACGTAGTTTGCCCAATCTACAATAGAGCTGAATACAGGAGTATTGTTATTGGTGAGATCAATGATCACAGCTGAAGCATGAGTGCTGGGAAGTGGTGCACAATTTGGCAGACTGGTGGGCCATCAAGTGAGTGACCTAGTCATATATATCAATGACCCTTCTGATAATGATGGGTGAATAGTACTAGATGGCGCACACATAGTAGATAATGGAGCATGAGATGGTGCTTCATGGCAAACTGATGTAGGTCTGGAATGAAAAGTATGGGTCACAATGGGGGTCTGAGTTGGGACAGCTGACTGAGCTGAAGAGGGCGATGGAGCACTCTGCTTGTGATTATTAGACTGGAATAAAGCCAAAGGAATGAACTACTCACGTTTTGATGCACAATCAGCTCCAAAATATTCATAGATAGCTAGAATGTAATTGAGTGAGCATGAAAAACAACATTGAGGACCAAACAAGCATACACTATCATCATCAGAGTCCAAGAGATCATTAAACTATGATGGACACAAAGATAAACATCTCAGCTCTTGTGATGGCTCAGGAATGGCCTCGGTGAAAAACATGTCCATGACATGCGCAGCAAAACAGGGGTGGACAGCAGTACCAGCTGCCTGTGGTTCTGACACAATGTTCCCTCTCAGCATCCCAAACCTCAGTGCTAATATTTAAGTAGGATCAAGTTAGAATGAGCACCTGTCAAAGAGTGAGTCAATCATACCAATGAAAAGGAGTGGTATATCATCGATTGGGTTTTTCATGGTCATGGCAATTTTGCACAGCAACACTGAGAGTGCACTGCCCGTGATATCCCTGGAGGTGAACAAGGCCATCTTCAAGAGCTGGGTATTTTGGTTGGCACTAAGCTTCCCAAGCTTGAGTATGACCCAATTGAGTTTCTCATATTCAAGAGATCCACTAGTGGGCTGGTGGTCCCCATAAAGTGATGAAGGAAAGCAGATGTTGTGACATGAGAAGTGGGTGTTGATCTGTGAGTCAAGTTGATCGAGAATCACAGAGTCGCCAACTGTCACTGTCATCTCAATGACAAGATGGTGAGAGTCTAGCCGCCAATAAAGATCAGGAAGCTTTTGTCAACTGAGCTTGAGGCTAGATGGCAGGGGTTCTTTGGAGTCTATTATAAGTGTGCCTCACGCACAGATCTGGAACAAGAGTCATAAGCTATGGGAATGAATCAGTGAGGGGGACATGATACTCACTGGGTATGGTATCAATACAACCTTGAAGGTGATACTATCACATGCAGTGTGAACATTTTAAGAATGCCAGCTTGATTGTAAGAAAGGCCCCAAAGGCCGGCAACAAGAAGTGGTATTTCCCAAATGGCAGGTGTTTGCAACAGTGGTCGTAGTAGCTACAAAAGGGCCACCATTTGATGTAATGCCTGTGTGACAGGGTGCATGACCATGGTATGATGCCACTCGGCGGTCATTTGCTGATCCCGCTATAGGAGCAGGTGGTGGAGCCCAAGCTTTGGCAGGAATTTGATCTGCAGAGCTCCCAACAGGGTAAGGAGTGGTATTGACTGCACAACATCTATGGAGTTGACAAATTGGTATTAGATGGGAGAAATACAGGGAAAGACAGACTGAGTGCTAGGTGGTGCTCACAAGTTGGCATGTGCAAGCCACCCTTTACCACACACACAAATGCTATGCACATTGATGATCAAGGCTTGATTCTATGCCGAACATGAGGAAATCTTCGTGGGAATCAACAAAACTCACATTGGTCTGAAATTGCAGGCAGTTAGATGTCATACAGCCCCCTTTCAGGGGGAGATTAGTTGCTGGTGGTACAGGAGGACCTTCACTCATATCATGGTCCAAATATGGATGGGAACAGTAACATAGAGGATTTATTGCATTCTTCAATAAATCAGCAGTTAGCATGGAGTCAATTTCAGATTTAAGAGGACCTGCCTGGAAATCTTGAGGAGTAAATTCAGCGCAAGAGTCATTGGCATTTGTGCAAGATCAGCATGAAAAACAAGCCGGAAGAGAGGCCATTATTAGTGTCAAAAGTGATTGAGAGTGAAAGGAGGCTGCCATGAGCGATGCTATGAGTGAAATGAGGCTGCTATGAGTGAAATGAGGCTGCTATGAGTGTAATGAGACTGCTATGAGTGAAATAAGGCTGCAATGAGCGAAATGAGGCTGCAATGAGTGAAATAAGACTGCTACAGTGAGTGAAATAAGACTGCTATGAGCATAAGGTAACACGGGAGAAAACACAGTACAGTGGCTCAAAAAACTGTCCGCATGTTTTGACATTTTTCACTATCTATGATATTGTGTGAGTACGAACAAATGGCTCAAGGATATGCTTATACCACATTGTAGTATGGCTTCAGGGCTTTCATTTGAGCCCTACACCGTGGGAATCGGTGGAGATATGGTGGAGATACAAGGCTCACAAAATGGTGACTCATGTGGACAGTTTTTTGAGCACATATTAAAACTATATAAATCATCATTTATGACACCATAACAATCATGCCACCATTAAATAAATTATAAAGTGGTGTCATTATGTCATTTTAAAACCATATCTAACTATACAAACCAAAAATTTCCATATGTCATGGTTATATTCACCATGAAAGCCACCCCCCCTGCTTAAAGGGACAATATCCTCTCTCTTTCCTATTCTGGCCTCTCTGCTTGTCAAATTTCCTCTAGCACTGGAGTATGCAAGTCCACTGTGGCCAAGTTCATCAAAGAAAGTCACACAGACAAGGAAAACTTCTGTGAAGGGTGTCCATCCAAGCTCACCTCTACTGATAGGAGGGCTATTATTCAACATATCACTACAGGAAAGGCTGATAATGCTGTCCAGGTCACCTATTATGTCAATTCCACCATCACATTCCCTGTCTCTTCACACACTGTGAGAAACATTCTCAAGACAGCTCATCTCAGGTCAGTAACAGGGAAGAAAAGGCTCTCCTCTCTATCACACATATGCAGAGAGGACTAGCACCCTTCTTTTTTCACATATATACCTTGCCATCTGACCCAATCCTATTTATTGTGGTCTTATATGATCATATAACATGCTTCCAGTCCATGTAATCCAATTCTGATGGGCTAAGGCAAAGGTTAGTCATCTCTGTTTATGTGTGATAGAGAGGAGAGCCTTTTCTTCCCTGTTACTGACCTGAGATGAGCTGTCTTGAGAATGTTTCTCACAGTGTGTGAAGAGACAGGGAATGTGATGGTGGAATTGACATAATAGGTGACCTGGACAGCATTATCAGCCTTTCCTGTAGTGATATGTTGAATAATAGCCCTCCTATCAGTAGAGGTGAGCTTGGATGGACACCCTTCACAGAAGTTTTCCTTGTCTGTGTGACTTTCTTTGATGAACTTGGCCACAGTGGACTTGCATACTCCAGTGCTAGAGGAAATTTGACAAGCAGAGAGGCCAGAATAGGAAAGAGAGAGGATATTGTCCCTTTAAGCAGGGGGGGTGGCTTTCATGGTGAATATAACCATGACATATGGAAATTTTTGGTTTGTATAGTTAGATATGGTTTTAAAATGACATAATGACACCACTTTATAATTTATTTAATGGTGGCATGATTGTTATGGTGTCATAAATGATGATTTATATAGTTTTAATATGTGCTCAAAAAACTGTCCACATGAGTCACCATTTTGTGAGCCTTGTACCTCCACCATATCTCCTCTGATTCTCACGATGTGGTGCTCAATCCAAAGCCCTGAAGCAGCACTACAATATTGTATCAGCATGTCACTGAGGTCTTTATGTATTCTCACACAATATTGTAAATAGTAAAAAAATGCAAAAACATGTGGACAGTTTTTTGAGCCACTGTATGAATGCTGGAAGAGGGAGAGAGAGAAACAGACAGAAAAAAACAGATGACAGATATCACAGAACAGGGCATCATCCATAGTATGTCCCATGTCAATGTTATAGTATCCATGACATAAAAAAATAAAATAATAAAAGCAGCTGCTGATGGTGAAGTGATAGAAGTTTAGCAACATACCTTCAAATCATGCAGGCTGCTGCAACATCAGTTCAGAACACTCATGGCTAATGAACTGCAAATGTGTTCCCCACTGTCTAGAGCACAAGGGAAATTCCAAGGAATAATTGCACCCTGTGAGTTCATTGCACATAAGCTTCTTTTTGTCAGGCATCCTTGAATCTCATGCTAATTTGTAGTGCAAAAAACTGCTACATCAATGTGATCTACTGATCTATCAGGCTCATGGCAAGCTGTAATTGTACATGTGTCCACTGAAGTTCCAGAGCTCTTTCACCAACAGGTTTAGCTAGATGAGCAGTTGGAGAAATGACAAAGTTATCAAGTGACAGCTTCAGAGATGCCTCTCTGGCGGTAAGAGAAAATGCTCTTCCAAACCTCAGACACAATTCCTCTGACCTTTTAATATCCTTCCTATGATTCACAAATGTTCCTTCTTTTGCCCCAGTCCAATGAATGACATCCTTGCACATTATGCCTGCTGAAGTGACCGCTAATTGACTTTGCATATCGAGACCTAGTGCATCACAGACTTTCTGCAGTGTAAGATAATGAGTGTATGCAGTGTATGCAGAGCCGAATCCAGGCTCAGATAGCAGTTGAACCTCATGCTGTTTGGTTGGAAACATGGCACTAAGGGATCTGAAGGGATCCTTGTATTATGAGACTAATCAGTACAAATGTCATAACTAGCACATGGAGATATCACAGATGTATAACAGATTCACAGTCCTGAACATTTCCAGCATTATAGGAAGGGCTCTGTATCATTGCCCACAAAGACGCTATCCACATGGCTTCTCTGAGGGATCCAGTAGTTATCAGTGGTGCATCCTTGATAGAAAAGATGGATCCTGTTGAGCGGTAGTTATTTTGAGTGGCCCTGCAGGGCTTTGAGGCATGTGGGAGCATTGAAATTGAGTTGTGAGGTCTCCAGTGAGTAGTACAGTGCAAGGCATGCATGGAGATTCAATTATTGCAGATGGCAGATTTGACATTCAAATCAAATTCAAATACCCTGAGACAAGTCATGAGTCTGAGATACAAAGTCTAAAGAGGAAGTTGAAGTTGTGAAAGCAAAATTCAAAATCCAAGGTCAAACTAGAATTAGACTCCAACTTTCTCTTGGAGCATCTGCAATGCTGATTCACAATGATTGAGTACTACTGAGTTCTTAGTCAGATTTTTTTGGACAAAATCAAAAGCGTGAATTTTGTCCAATACAGTCCCCCATAGTAGTGTCATGCTCCCAGCAAAAACTCTCTGATCTACCTCACACTTGAGGGTTCTTTTATTCTGCTTTGCTGAATTTGCTTAAGTCTCCATGCAAATATCTTTGTGCTTACATTACATGTCTTTCTCAATGTATCAGTGGCATGCGCATTGGTCATGTGACAAAAACTTGCCCTGCGCAAAAAAGACTGCTGCATGTTTTTCAGAGACACTCACACATCAGAGACTCAGCAATACCTCCAGCATGCAGAAACCAGAACCCCCCAAAAAAACTGTTATATACTTGTCAAACATTTTATATTTGAGCTTGTGTTAGTCAAGGGACAATGCACTCTCAAAACATGATTAGTCAGACCAACACGTGACTTCATGTTTTGAGAGTACATTTGGTCTTCAGCCAAAGAGCACATAGTAAGCATAGGGTGTATTTTGTGAATTTCCACTTTGGGAAGCCAAAATTGCGGTCATAACATATGAATATATCTTTCACCAAATGTGGAATGTATCCTGGATTGAAAAACAGTTGAGTTTCAAAAATCCCAAAAAGTGGCTGTGAAAGCCAAAACATTACACCAAAATAGAGACCTGGTAAGTTCCACAGCATAGGTCAAAAGAGTGAAATGGCAGTTGCCAATGAAAATGTCTATGCTAAAAGTGGCCATTACCCAGTATCATAGGTCAAATACTACAACTATGGCTGGATGCTGAAGAGGGCAGAGTGGATTTAGAGGATGTATTAGTTGAGCTGGTTTAGGACTGATCATTTTCTTTGTTCTGTGTGGTGCAAGATGGATATCTAGGGCAAACATGATTGTGCACTGGTAATAAAAAGCTTCAATGAGAATCAGGGGAACTTGAGAACTTGAAACTTACCATTGTGACCTTCATTATTGCAGGCACCACACTTATTTCTATGCTTCAAGTTGGGAGTGTTGGTTCTTGCAGTGGGACAAGGAGTAGCAAGTACTGGAACATTGCCAGTGGATGGATAACTTAGAGGTGTTGTGACAAAAGGGCTGGCAATGGGTGGTGCATGCCTTTGAATAAGCGTAATGATCTCATTGCCAAACCTATCACTGTCCATCCACCCTGTCTCCTTCTTCAGGTCAAATATGCTGTTGATTTTGTGGTGATGAGCACAGTTGACAATGCGGTCTAGCATGCAATTGGGGAGAACAAGGGAAGGACCAAGATCATTGAGGTGGGACCAGCTATATGTTGAAATAGTTTTCTGCTCATGCCAATCATCAAGGGCATCTTGCAATACAAGGTCAGGCACTTTTTTTGTGTACTTGGAAAGGCATGAATGGTGTGACATAACAGAAGGTTCATCAGCATAAATGGAAAAATGGTCAGGATGGTGAATATCACAGCAAACCATAGGCTGTAATATCAGGCAGCAGGAACAGCCCAAAATGCACTCTGGGTTGCAGTCAAGGTGGTCAAAGTCTGTAAGGGTGTAAGTGCAGTCCAGTTCAATTGAATTCGAAAATTCTCACCAGCCACTTCATTATCAAAGCAGACATCAAATACTTTCCTTCTGCACATCAGTCCTGTACATTGGTCAGCATTGATAAGACAATCCATCCTGAGATCCAACTCTCTCTTCTTGTGTTTTGCAGCTTGGTCATTCACACCAGCCTTGTTTAACTCTTGGTAAGTATTTACCATTGCATCCTTCAACTCCTGTAAACCACTGTTGACACTTCCTGCCATGGAATCTTCATTATCTGCTTGGGGGGCAGAAGCCGATGGGTGGGCACTGTTGGCAGAGGATGCTAAATGGATAACTGCATGACACTTATTATTTTGTGCTGCAAGTGAGTCTGTTGCTTTCCACTTTCAAGCATTGTCATGCTGAGTTTTTTTGACAGCCCTTGCCTCCCACTCTTCTTCAAAATGCTCTTTCTCAGCAAAGAGCAGTGCCATCCCCATCAACTCCTTATTCCTTGTAGCGCACCCAAAGTGTTGCCATAATGTAGCAAGGTGGCAGGTTGCCCGTCATTGGATGATGAGTTCAATATCTGGGACATCCATATCCTTTAAACAGTCTGTAAGTCATGTATTTAATTTAACCCTTTTGTCCCTCACCATTCCAAATGAGTTAGTTGTACAAAACCCCCATGTTTCTCCCAATACAAGATTCTCAAGTTCAGTGTCCTTGTAAGTACTTGACATCTCTGAATTGAACCATTTAATTTTGTTGCTGAACTTGGAAGGGAGATGTTTCCTAAGTGACTGTGTTGCATTAATGGCATCTTGTATGTCATCAAAGAAGATGAGGAATTTCAGGAGAGGTCCATCCTCTCTTTTCTAACCCATTGGAATCAAGAACACTAGGTTATTGTAACTGCTAAGTGCATGTTTGATTTTTCATACCCCAATCTTTATGTTTGGGCAATCTGTTGAACATCAAATAGCAGTCAGCTTGTCAGCATGCATGTGAAGGAGGTGCACTGCATTAGTAAGTGTATATTTAGTAAGTGTTGCAGATGCAATCATGATAGGAATGATGGATGGCAGGATATAATGAAGATGCCCAAGCTCCTTATACTCTGGGCAGAACTCTTCCCAATTAGTAAGACAGTGCACCTCATCAATGACAATGCTGATGATCTGAGCCATGAACAGGTCATTTTTCAACAACTTTTCAAATTCACCATTCAGTTTCATGATTTGCTCAGGGCTAACTGGGACTGCTTGATACTTGAGTGCACAAATAGCCTTTATTATTATCTGGTGAACAAATGACTTTACAGTTTGAAAGTCATACTCACAGCAAAATTCTCAGGTGTTGCAGTCTCACTGCTTATTGAAATGGCTTTTATGCCTGCCTTAGTAAGTGATGTAGCATTCTGTTTGCCAAGCATATTGAGGGGAGTGATGACAATTTGAATACCTTGATGAAATAACAAAGGCATCCAGAACACTAATGTCTTGCCCATTCCTGTCCCCACAGTACAGAGTACATCATGGTCACCCTTTAATAATGCCTCTGCAATCTTTAGTTGCCATAAACAAGGCCTGATTCCAAATTTTCCCTGTGTCACAGATCAGATCTGAGATAAAGAAGGAATCTCCAGACTGAGGGATTGAATAGGAGCCATTGCACCATTAATGGCAAACATGTTGCATGTTTTTCGAACTCCAGCAATATGATTACCAAATATTTTCTAACCCTAGTATCATTCTACACCAATAGATTTCGTTTTCTGCTGTTTCAGCCACTGTGGCTGACAATGTTTACATGTGTTATGTTCCAGCCGCTGCTGAGAGTGAGGGGAATGAGGTTGTGCTGGGTTTGAATTCTTCGCGTGACTTCGGATAGTGCCGCACCCAGCCCTCCACACTCCAACCAGTGGCTGGGAAGGAGCCCTGAGATGGTCACAGCTAAACTAGTTGAAGGTAGTGTCGTAACTCTACAGTACACTTCAACGTTCATTTCATAAATATTATGTCGACATTCGAAAAACCCAGATCGGTAGGTACACAAGACTCTGTAGGACTTGGAAGTGTTCCTCCCGCGGACTACTCTGAGCCCACCTATTCTGTCACGCGATGGATAAAATCTTCGTGGACAAACATAGGTCTTCTATCAGACTATCACGAAGGATTCCACTAACGCTGCACAGGTTGGCAGTGCTTATCGTAAAACCGAATTCCTGAGCGCTATAAAATTTCCCAAAGGCATGTAAGGTGTGTCCGTAACAGGAATTAAAAAGGATTTTGTGCACTAATGTACACACTAGTACTTGGCCGTTCCCTGACCAGCTTTTTGAGCGCCGAGACTTGCCGCGGAATAGCCTGCGGGAACATACCGTTTCTGTTATTGCTTTCCTCCAGATCTGAGAGGGTTCGCTCTTAAACACTGGAAATCCAGGCAAGCCTCGCGCGTGAACGCAGTCCAAGTAGCCTTACGTTTATCCTCAGTCGCACCTCTTTGTCGCACGAATGAGACGTTGTGTGCCGGGGGAAATCCAGTGCCAGTGTTCGTTTCAAGAATTGCGCTAGTCCGGCTTTATCCAGGGTTCGGATTCCTGCGTAGAACGTCTGATGAGTCGGGACTACATAGTTCCCTGAGTTAAACGCACGCTTGACATAACTAGTCTGCTAGGTTCCGCTTCATCCAAGGTGCGTGTTTAGTGTCATAGAAGCAATGCTTGACGCCCCGGTTCTGACACCTAGGTGCTCGACAGACTACTGTCGATCAGTGGGACGCGCTCGCTCATCGAAGACGAAAGAATTCTCACCATCCCCCTTAGCTAATTTCTCTGCAGGCCACGCAGGACTCAGATAACAACTCATTGTGTTGTCACTACTAGTGATCTAGCATCGATCGTATCCGCCAATGACAGGTGAGAGCTTTACGATCTAGCGCTACAATCACTGGCGCAACCCTTTAACAACAAGACAGGCGGCATGATCTAGGCCACATCAAGGTCATATAACTTGCAAGTGCCACGCGTTTGCGTGTACTTGCATAACAGGTCTGGAAATATAATAAATATAATACTTCGATCGTAGCTTTGGATGGAATCCTTGAGTGTTAATTAACGTTAATGATCTTCCATGCGTGTATATGCGCATAACAAGCATGCGCATCGCAATATATCTTCCTCCGTGTCTGATGGAAAACGTGGAATATACCAATCATTGATGCATAAGACCATGGAATGACACAGCCCGTCAGGGTTTTTCGTCACACTTGCTATCAAGACGCTAGGCCTCGCACTCAAATAAGGTCACTATTGGGGCCTCATGGTTGTGGTATTTTTGGGTTGATGACATCGTTAATTTGTCTCTTTAATAGTGGTATATAAGGATGCCTGCTTCGTCTTATACATCCCCTTGTCTGGCATCTATCATTTTGAACTCTTGAGATTTAGATTCACTTCGCAATGGGTGATCTCCCCTCCGTAAGTCGATATCACTTCTACGTTGACGATACACTGATATTATTGGCAGGAGCCAGTTCAATTCAAAATTGAACCATTTCATATTCCTGGGACAAACATCGTAAGAGATGGTAAATTTCCTGACCTGTAGAGGAGGGCTCGGGGACATCTGGAAATGTTCGATGACTACACGGTCTGGAACACAACGCCTTGTAAGTTTAGACATGGATAGAAGATTCGTCATTTATCATAATCAAGGTCGCTGTCAAATCTATCAGGGTCCTTTCAGTAACAGATGCGGCGATATTAATAGTGATAGCCAAGGTTAGGGCGGGGATTGATGTGCAGTTCCAGTCTCTGATGTATCTACTCTCCAGAGAATTCGTCGCGAGACCTATGTTTGGATACAGTTAGAACACGACCACATTCTTCCTCTCGAGGGTGTGACTGTCGCTGAGGAATTCGGGCCACTCCCGGCACTAGTTTCTCCATGGATGGAAGAAGGATCGCTGGACGATTACTTGAAGCGCGGGTTTCCCGGACTGTCTGAGTATGGAAAACGAGGGCTTGTAAGTGCCAAATGGCTACCGCACTAGCTTATACTTAGCCATGATTTCAGATATGGCAGGTAGCTGCTGGTATTAGTTACCGTGCGTTGTTAACAGATGTAGTGATCGCACCAATTACTAATGACCACCCACTAGTGCACAGCAAGGGTATCGTGCACGGTGACTTGACAGCGGTAGGTCTGGTCCCAATCCAAATGTAGTATGTAACTGAATTCAATGATAGACCAACGTTTTGGTTGACAGCTCCGGTTGCCTCCGTCTCGCAGACTTTGGTCTATCGATGATCCTTGCTGAGGCAGGAAACGCCACATTCAACTCCTGTCATCCAGGAAACGTACGCTGGATGCCCCCTGAGGCACTCCGAGCCGGAGCTGAAGACGAAGACGAAGACGAAGCTAAAGACGAAAAGCCAACCAAAGCTTGGGATGTCTACTCATATGGCTGCGTGGCGATGCAGGTCTGTCGAATTGTTAATGCATGACAATAGGAGTCTTACAATAGTTCCAGATCTTCTCGGGAAATCAGCCCTACGCATGGATAAAAAATGCTCTTAAAGTTATGGGCGCGATGCAGGGGGGACGTGTGCCTTTCAAGGACATACAGAGTCATGAGGTGTATCAACAACTCTCACCGTGCTTAAATAAGATACCAGCCAATCGCCCGACAATGGTCGATATCATGAGAGATCTGGGGTTACGATAAACGTCATCATGTAGTGAGATATCATGTCAATAGTGTATACTGTGAGATATTGTTACACGAGTTGGTACTAATATTGGGTCACACCTACTTTATGTAATGGCAGAGGGTAAATGTCAGTGCCGCATGCGTGGAAATTACTTTCCTTATTAGTTGTCGGGTGCCGTATGCAGTGCTACGGTTTGCTGTAGTCATCCTTGGTTGAATGAGTGCGAAAGTAGGTGAGCGTTCTCCCCCGTCATACTACTTACGACTTGATCGACAATAATTATTTATTCACCTTGGACGGTCCTACGGTCCCCGCGTTTTTCGAAAAAAACAAAACGCCCTTCTATCCTCTGTACTACGCAAGTTATCGAGATCCGACTTTTGTGTACCAAGTGTTGTGCGCGCCAAAAGCACTGGATTCTCAGGCTGCTTCTTGTCACTGTACGCCTGCTATGATCGATGGTCCTGTCAGATGCTGTACAGTGAACATAATGTTATGTCCGTTCCATTTTTAGCTGTAGAATGCGCACTGCACAAAGACTGTAGAGGTGCAACTCAATGGGATCTGGTCAGACCAATAT
Organism: Suillus subaureus; assembly: GCF_016647635.1. Taxonomy (NCBI): domain Eukaryota; kingdom Fungi; phylum Basidiomycota; class Agaricomycetes; order Boletales; family Suillaceae; genus Suillus; species Suillus subaureus. The sequence goes on from NW_024538625.1 coordinate 104,425, forward strand.
ATTAATCATCGTAAGTAGGTGTCGGGGAATGGCACGACCGAGCGACGTTACGATTTTGTTATGATCCTTGTGATACTTTCCTATGCAGGTTTAGGCCGGCGATGCAGCAGAACCTGAGTTCTTCGACTGTCAGACAGCTAAAGCGTGTACCTAACAACTTGTTGGCGCGTGCATCCGGAGGTCTTCCATATCATTGAAGGCACAATAAAGGATTTCTACTTTACAATAGCATGTATGAAAGTCGTATGACTCCATGCACGTACAATAGCATTATCATGAGTCACAGGTACCGAGCCAGCGGACATGCGAGCCCATATTATACTTAGACACTATGCTATGCCAATGAGGCAGCTAGAATAAAAAAGACGAGAACGAACCAGTTCCGAACGGTGACATAACGTAGATTTAAGATAATGCCCCGATAGAAATAGCTTTCTGGAGAAAGTCCAGTACCTCTTCCACTGATGGACGATTCTCACTCTCAATTGACCAGCACCGCCGCATGAAATCCAGGTGATGTGCTTGAATTTGCATGGTGTTATTGATGGGCTCTTGGTAATTGAACTTCGATGCCATGACTTGCAGGGCAGTCTTGATCCACCAGTAGGGTAGTTTGCCGTATAATACCTGCGAGTACAGCGTCAGCATTATAAACAAAGGCAAATGAGACACTGACCTGAAGCATGATACACCCAAGAGCATATACATCACTGGATTTTGTGGCACATTGCACGGTTTGACCTTCCTGGAGGACAATGAGCTCTGGAGCTACCCAACGAACCGCGCCAGTTTGGTAGGAGAATGCCGGGTTGGATTCTACCATGATATTCGAAACACCAAAGTCGGCAAGGCGCGGGGAACCATCGGCAGCAACCAAGACATTGTTCTATAATCACAATTAGTGGGTCACAGAATGTCTAGTGTAGGTGAACCTACACTGGTCAGATCCCCGTGAATCACGTTATTGTCGTGGACTGTCCACAGTATTTGGTTAGACCAATCATTTCCAAGCCAATCCGTTACTTACGATATTTGAGCCCCTCGGTGATGTGTTTAAGCTTTGAGAAACAGTAAGCTCCCGTAATCGGCGTCGAAAGAGAAACTTACAATGTGAAGCCTACCCATCGTTGTGAGGTTTTCATTTGTAAGGTAGGAGCTCAATGTCCCGTTCGGCATCCAGGGGGAAACTAATGCTCGAAACGGACCAAAACCTGTTACGGTGCCATGAAGGCATAATACATATCGATGATTTAATCTGGCCCAGACTTTAATTTCGCGGTCAAGATTCTGTGTTCCACAGAAATAAAGTTCAGACACGCGGCAGTTTCAGAGGCTACCCAAACATACACGATTTATTTTGGCAACTTCGGCATCTGTGAGACTTGGGAACCGTGGAGATTTGACTGCAACCTGAGTATAGGTGAGCATGAGTATGGAGAGGATCAATGTGTGGCATACCTCTTCTCGACTCGCGTCTCTGATCAATATGCATTTGTAGACATCTCCAAGTCCACCCGAAGCGATCGGAAAATTGGCTTGCCTGGTGGCAATGCGACTTGTGTCTATAACAAACGAACCATACATTGCTGTCTGAATCGGTTGCGATCTGAATTAAAGAAACAAGCTTGCGAGTCATCTTCCTCAGAGCTGGGATAGCGTCCGCTTTGCCCGTTTTCGGAGGTATAGACAAGGGAGGTCTGGCTTAAGGACGGTCGCTCATCAGAAGAAGACTGAGCAACGTCAGATGTGGAGAGTGAGCTGGGTCGACGAAGGTAAAGAGAGACTCGATGTGCAAGAGTCTTCACATGCTTCACAGGAGCCAGCATATCGATTGGAGAAGCACAGACACAAAAGGATACAGTTGTACTTTCCTAGCAACAGTAGTTTGCCGTCTTATACACAAGAGCTACAGTGGTTCCCGTTGACATCGCGAAGTAGACCTATAGCTCCGGGGAGTAGAAATTGCAGAGGGCGCACCAGCCTCCAGGATAGCTGCAACTGGCACGGATCGAATGAAATCCACGCTGAATACTGACCTGCCACCATATAAACGCTCATTTCTAAATGCGTCAAGTGGAGAAAGGCAGACGACGAGTTTATCAGACTTCCTGAGGCGTGTCCAGGGATGTGGAGCTATCAATTGAAACTTTAGCCCAAACTACGCCATTGCGCAAGGTATCGGCCTTGGTAACAGCCCCGTGGTTAAACGTGAACCTTGATAACCAATTCTATGTTAGCAAATGCTGCCTGTCATCTGACCTCGAGCGCTGAGAAATATGCGCTCATCCTAAAATGAATGGTTCTACCTCCTCTATGATAATAACTCGAGGCGGCGCTATATGACTCGTGTTGTTCTGTCCACCGTAACTCCACTGTTTAGATCACCCATATGCGATAAAGCGAACTTACATCTTGATCATCGATCAATCATATCGAGCTGGTCGGACAGTCCCTTCACGGTCCATCATCCACGGAAACTTGAGTGATGTGCGTGCGTATCTAAGCATAGAGTCCATGAGTTCCTAATTAGAATGCTGTTCTGTTGACGAAAATACAAAAAAAAACTTAACCTCGCCGATTGTAGATTCTTTGTTAGTAATTCAAGCCTCGAGGCACGGCACCTGGATGCGAAGGATAGCATTGCCTGGGGTCTGATGATCAGTGTTAGCGGTATTCCCCCCCAGAAGTCTAATCTCGGAAGGACCATACTTCAGTAATTATCAATACCAAGACACTCATCTCCCTGCAGGCCTCAAGGACAAAGTCCCATGGTTAAATAGACACAGAACAGCGGCCGAACTAAGCCCACATAACTGAGGTAACTGTGATTTCGCTCAAAGTTTAGAGGTGATGGTCAGCAAACATGAAACGTCTGTCAGGTGAAGAAGAAATCATTGCATTTATGAAAGGACGAGTAATCAATATTAGTGTTGGACCAAATCAATCTGCAAATGCCCATCGCGCGTGAATAGACATTAACCCGAAGTTATTGAGGGCATTGGTTTGATCACTTACTATTGGGTACCGTAGGTCTAACAGATGCAGATCATGTGGGAGAAGTATAGCGTGGCGCGATACACGTTATACAGCAACATCATCCAATCGAGTCATATTCAACACCCCCTTACCAAATCCACTCGCAACCACTTTAAACCCATTTTCTTGCACATCCGCGAGGAATAGCTCGTGTTGATCTGCCATCCTCTCATTATTCCTCCGAATCTCCTGGATGACCCCATGTTGACGTACGCAAAGCGGGCATTCGGTCTCGTGGTCCAGCAAGCACCTATATTAAATGCACATTAGCACTGACATCACGAGATAGCCAGACGAGAAGGTGTGATTCCACGAAAAGTAATAGATTGGTTCAAATAATGAATACGTACCGTTGGTGATATGAGTGGTTGCACATGAAATGGACACTGGGCAGGTCGAGCTGCCCGCTGCACTGAGAACAGCGCGTCACACTGAATACTTTTGCATGCATCGGGTCCTCTAGTTCAGCCACTTGCTTCAACTTCGCATCCGTTTCCAGCCGGTATGAATTGATCAGTTGCTGGTCCTGTCGCAAAAAATCATCAGCGCGAAAATGAGAAGGAAATATAAAGAAATCACAGTCTGCACTTCTTCCCTTGCCTCCTTGATGCGTCCCATCAGCCAGTCCTTGACAAGTCCTACGCTCGCTACTCCATTCCTACTCAGTATCTGGACTACACCCAGCGGAGGTATTGTCCGCTCCTTCTCGATATGTTCCAGAATCTTCTCCACATCTGCCTGGTGCCGCGTGAGCAGCTCCGGTGTGCTTGTCAAGAAGCGCAGCACCAGCTCATAGAGGTGCGGATGCGTTGGACCATATCGTACAAGGGCCTGTACGACTTCTGTTGACGCAGATGACTCGGATGGCGATGTGTTGTGCTTATCCATCCAAAACCGTAAAACGTCTTCATACATCCCCAGCTTTTCCCAGAGTATAACCAGACCTCGGGTATAGCTGTAGCTGCTGCAAAGAATCAGTGCATGTGTCTTATCGCATGGTAAGGAGTCGCTCGTCAGAACTTTGAGTGCTTTGTCCTGTTGTTCTGGGGAGCCCCCGTCAAGGTAGAGTTCAAGCAACGTGTTCCAAACTGCTGCCTGATTGCGCTTCTCCGAGTCTTCGTCATCGTCCGAACTGGCATTTGGAAGAGAGGATGGGAGAGAGGAGAGCGACTGTCCCCACCGACGTGCAGCTACGCTTTCTAGGAAACGGACAAAATATGACGGGTGATCGACAAAATGCGCAAAATAGAGTGTAGGCGAAGGCCGTTTCTCTTGAGACGGTGTTGGTGCGCCGGGCTGCGTTGCTTGAGCCTCCGTAAGGTCCTCCTCTTCGTCCGCTTTGAATTCCTCAACTTTGTCTTCGGGCGCGGGTGCACGGGAGAGGGCAAGGTACGAGAGGTACGATGGGGCGTTTGCTGGTGTGCTCGACTGTTGTGGAGTGGTGTCCTCTGCCTCGGGTATGGTGAGGGGACCAGAAACGGTGCAAAGATCAATGAGAAGCTGCGTCGTCTCCTCTGGGAGATTATCTAGCATAGCGCGTCCGTACCTTGCGAGGTTACTTTCCGCCTGTATAGATATATTAGCCTCACAGGAAAAACATCCAAACAGAAAAAAAAGAGGATTGAACTTACCGCGGCTGCTCCCAAGTGTCTCAAATACGTCAATGCCTCCCCGTACTTCCCAGCATCCTCGATCATAACCCTTAGATACTCCTCATGCCGTTTGTAGCGCTTTGCAAGGTAGCTGGCATGATCAAAGTACCCTGCCTGCCTGCACACCCGGATAGCAGTGTCCAGGTCAAATGGAAGGTCGCCGTTCGACTCAGCCGCACCAGAGCGTCGAGACTCTGTTTTAATGAAGTTGTCCAAGCGTGCAACATCTTTGAGTTTGGTGTAGGTATTAAGCAGAAGAGTAGTATGGTCAGCGTTTGCAAGGCCAAGAGCATGTAGCTCTTGCAGATAGGTAACAAGATTGTGTATACGCTGAGCGTCCAAGAACTGTACCCCGATTGTTAGACCTGTCGCGTTGAAAAAAAACGAATAACTGACTTTTCTAACGACATAGCTCGGTTTCACCCACCCTATCGTCTTCAGGTAGCACGTCATCGCGCCATCCCAATCTCCTTTTGTGTAGAGGTAGTCACCGTGCTGGCGGTGAATATCAGCTACGTAGCTCTCGTCGAGATGTTGGGTCTGCGCAAGACTCAGTGCAAGTGGGTATAGAGCCTTTGCGTACAGCATGGAGAGTTTTGCAGAGGTGGATTTCTCGGCAAGGCGAGTCAGCTAAACAAGGGCAGCGACGTCAGATTAACAAGCAATGCATAATTCCGAACATTGTTGGGACGCACCTGCCCATTATTTGTGAGGATGTAAATATTTCCCCACTCCGAGATCACCTCTCTGATGCCCTCCGGAAACATCCCGGTATATCCAACTACCTTATTCTCCATGTCAAACACAGTCACCCTCGACGCATCACCATCTCCACCTGTCGCTGGTGCTGCAAGCTTTCGCGTCGTTGCAACTGTTGTGGGTGGTGAAACAACTATCACATAGTTAAGGTGGGTGTGGATCGACGACTTGCAGCCTGTGAAAGACGTAACATCACCTCCCAGTACCTAGATTCGTACCAATGCACCTACCTTCATAAGCATATGGCGGCTCCCTCCCCTGTAAACCATACGCATATACTGCCTCGTCTCTCGCAAGCACAATCTTCTCGGCGCGCCAATCCATCACCGCACATCCCAGTCCACATCCAATATCATCCAGCAACACGCTAGATCCTCCACTCCCTTTTCCGGACACATGGTAAAAGTATACCGAGTTCGTAGTCACGATGAAAAGATGCAAGTTGTTATCCTTAGCATCGGCATTAGTGGGACTCGGAAGTTCTCGGAAACCGAGGCCTGTGATAGGTTCAGGGGATGATTCATGGATAGTGCGTGTCTTAGGGAGTGTAGTCAGGGACGCTGCGGGAGATAGTGACTGATCCAAGTGCCTGTAAAGTAGCACCGTCCCGTCGGCCAATCCGATGGCAAGGAAAGATAACGCTGAGGAAAGTGCAAAGCAAGAGACCTGAATTACAAGCTCACCAAACGAAAGCAGAAGGTAGTGAGCCACTCACCGGATGAGGCTTATTGCTAGGCTGGATCTTGAAGATCTCAACAACACTGGCGCTTGGTTTCTCTTGTCCGTCTTCCCAAGATCCCAAATATTCAGCAAACTACCCCGCACTGCATTCTCCTCCCCAATTGTCACTAACACACCCTTCCTCTCTGCCATGTGTATCACTCGTCCTCCCACATGTGCGACCCAACTCGTTGTCGATACGAACTCCTTGTTTAGAATGTGTACACTGCCGTGAATATCCGCAGCGAGCAACCCAGCACTGGAGGAGACGACAGTTGAAATTTCTGAAGCGTTTTTGAAAATCTCGGGTGAGCTAGCAAGGTCATGGGCGTCCTTCACAGGATGAACATCGAAAAACGCAAATTGGCGAAGCTGAAGGGGTCTAGTAACTGAGGGCAACTACGACATCTGACATTGGCCAACATACCGCAGTAGCAGCTACAACAGTCGTATTTGCCATCGGGCTTACTACGAAATTGGTTGTTGCAGCCTGTGAAGGGATATTGAAACAGCGCTGAAGTTTGAAACCTGTCCTGCTTTGAGTAATACTGTGAGTGCTGAAGCGCTGAAATGATGTATTGTAGTCAGGAACAACTTTAGCTAGGCCTCTGACGGTAGCATTATGACTATGTACACTAGTGGTAGGACTAAATACTAATGTGCGTCACCCAAGGTGTGTTACGGTGTAGCATAATATCATATGTCTACTACTCTGCATTCAAGCCTATCGGGAAAACTGTAGATATGTTGACATGATAATCCCAAGCCTGGGAGCGGCAGGAGTGAGTTGTCAAGAGAGATATAAGGCATGATATCTGAGATTTCGTGAACATCATATCGTACAGAACGTAAGACGGAGAATACAACATACAAAATTGCCATGTCACGGCATCACGAGTCGCATGGGAGAGCCAGGAGCTTTCCTATGGCACTTTCAGTTGTCCCTGTACAAATATCAGGACATCGTTGGCTGAAGGCCTGTGTTTCGGCTCATCAACCCAGCACTTCTGCATGAAATCCCATAGAACATCCGCAATAGGCGGAGTCACTGGTCGAGCAGGCTTCCGGCCTCTGAGTATCTGCACAGTAACTTGATGGTCACTTCGAAATTCGAAATACGGAACTTTTCCTGTAAAAACCTACAAAGAGAGTGATAATCACATTGCATGGTGCCAAGATCCGCCACATACCTGCAACATGATACACCCGAAAGAATAGATGTCTGACGCTAATTGGGGCGAGCTTATTGACTCGTCATCCCCCGGGACTTGAAAGTTTTCAGGTGCAGCCCATCGCACATTGCTTCTGATATATGACGTGCCATGGAGCTCGGCACAAAAAATGAGAATCCCATGGTCAGCCACGAAGGCGTTGCCGTTCTCGTCAATGAGAATGTTATTCTGAGTCGTGTCAATAATTCCTTCGATGAAGAAGGTATCTGTGGTACTCACGCCGGTGAGATCGCCGTGAACTATTTTTTTGGAGTGCACTAACATCCATGTTAGCTTTGAGCCGAATACTGACATTTGTCGCATACAGTACTGAAGAGCTGAAGCAACATCTTTGAGCTGTCACAGCAAATATTAAGATGCGAGCCATACTACGAAAAAACACCCACAATTTGAAGTATTCGAGTAAGAGTGAGTTGCTGGAAATCACGTTCCAGAAGCATGGTAAGTGAGCCTTTGTGCATCCATGGGGAGACAATAGCAGGTAGCGGACCGAACCCTTGAGTTATTCCCAGGAAAGGTAACAAATTGGCGTGTTTCAGCTGAATGTTGCGCTGCAAGTCCCGTTCCAGTTTCTGAAGCAGCAAATAAACATGTAGTATCCGCGCGCAGGGACGCCCAAACCTCAATGATTGTTGTTTTGTAACTATCGTTTGGAATCTCAAGTCGCAAACACTTTACTGCAACCTGGCAGAGGTATACAGGGAGACAGTCAGTCATGGACGCATATCAACAGCTGCAAACTTGAAAGAAGTACTCGCCTCTACCGTGATTCGAGGGCGCTCGCGTGTGCACTTCCAGACATCCCCAAAGCTGCCTTGTGCGACAGGGTACCGGGATGACTCCTTGCTTATTTGCTCAGTGAGGTCGAGTAAACTAATAATCCATAGATACTAAGTAAAAATTGCGTGACACAAAAAAACAAACACATTCTTCGTATTCTTGTCAAGTATTGTTTTGACGTTCGCCTCTTGTACCGACTTCGAACCAAGCCCAAGGCTGGCAAATAGCAAGCGTAACCCCCACTTCTTCAGCCAGGCTTGCAATCGAGCGAGAACTTCCGAGACCTTCATGGATGATATTGTGGTGGTGGTAGCCTATGAGAACGAGACGAAATCTTGATGGAGTCACAGTTGTAAAGGCCTGCGATGACAGGGACACTTGGTCCTTGGAATTGGAGTAATATGACGACTTGCTGGAGATGGCGCAACGTTGTGCTATCCAGCGATAAGTTCATATTTATCCAGAGCGGTTGTACTAGTACTAGTAAGTAAAATTCAAAGGATCGAACATTAATATGATGACTTATTTGGCCCTTCCCTTCACCCAGACTGCGTGGTTTCAGGGGATCCTTCGATCGATGATGTGCCAAGCTGAGCGCGAGAATTATTCGGTTTCCTTCTGGATATAACGACCAATAGCCGTTTCCGACAATTCAACATCGTGTCCTGATCAACCTGTGCAGGCAGAGTCTGCCACTCGACTTGCCATTCCCAGCAGTATTCTGAAATTCATTACTTCATCAGGCCTCAGGCCTCAGGGTTCTATCATAGATTGCTACGAGCGCTCTATGACTACGATACGCACAGTTCGCATGTTTCTCCCTCGGGTTTATCCAATTGCATAATGAGAGAAGCCGCATCATCAAACTAATCTATGTAAGTCACCTTACGCCCCATGATTCAAGGCACAACTATATATAGCGTCAATCGTGGTGGTAAACATGATGTATTATGTCTACAAAAAATTTTACGGGTGTCTCATACTTGCATCATGTCAGTCAGACGCTCATGTGCTTGCTGGCTTTAATGCCGGAAGCCGAAGGTGCGAATGTTTGAACCCTGAGCTGCAGGCAGTGACTCAAATAGTCTTGTTATGCCTAGGGTATAGCATGGGTATGGGGGTCACGGGTATGGCGGGTATGGGTACGGTGTCAAGATGTGCTACCCGTGGTCATACCATACTCATCAGGCGTATGGGTACGGGTCGGGATTTCAAAGACCCATGACCCGCCGTGTACCCGTCACTTCCATATATGGTAATGATTGTTCAAGTACTGTTTCGCTTGACTCCACTTCACTTAATTGTTATTTACTGCCCTTGTTGCTTGTACAGTGATATCTTGCCATATCTAATGAAGGGGCACTATTTCAATGGGCTAAAGTCAGTTGGCATGAAATTTTCAGACTGTTTCAGGGAGATTGCGAGCAACAAGACCAAGTGACCCGAGGTGACAATTCCAATGGTTGCCTTAAGCAGTACTTTGGTATATTTTTTAATCTATTCCAAGTCCATGTATCAACAATGGGTGCATAGGTGTATGCTGCACTCCTTTGGAAGGCCAATGGATCTCCAATCAAGTTCAATTTTACTGGTAATTTATTCAGTGAGGTCTACTTTTTTCACATGAAACTTCTCAAGAAAATGAGGGGGACCGCACCAGGCAAGTTTCATAAAATGATGGCCAACATCTTTGACACTATACAGTGAGTTGATTTCTACACTGCTATTAACTATCGTATCTGAGTCTCACCTCTTCATAAGAAACCTGTGCCAATGGCAATGCTGCTGTAGTAGGATCATTTGACTCCACAATGGCATTCCTTGATCTTGATGGTATGGATGATAAAGAGTAGAATTCTGGGTTGTTATATAGTCACATCTCATGATGAGAGGCTGAGTGTGGATGGATAGAAGAGCTAGTAAAGTATAATCTCAGTTACCTGATAGGAAACTCTTTTTTTTAAAAAAATCCAATTTCTGTCCATTGGGGTAATTGTAAGCCAGGCTTACCACATGTGACAGACATGCCTCCTCATTGGGCACCACATACTATTTGGCCTCTGTTTGGATCAACGACCTTGGTCCATATATATAGCTCGACATATACACACTCGCATCTTAGCCTCTTACTGTATCATCAATCCATACGCTCTTCCATGTTACTGCTTGTCTGTCAGTGTTTCTGTTGACATGATGGCTTTACACTTTTTTTAACGTTCAGCTGAGTGTATTAAGTCTTATCTGATACATCGTTCTGTTATCGTTCCTGTCTCTCATGCCATTGTTTTTTCCCACTGCAGCAGCTGTTTGGGTACTGACTCAGGTCAACCTGCTGCTGCATTATCGACAAACTGCCTCCCCACCGCTATTGTGCTGTCCCTTCAACAACTGTCACTACATGCAGTCATAGTAAAGCCCTTACTGTGCTCGGTGATAGTAACTCTGTGCCGACCAGCAGTGATATATTGACCCCTCCTACCACTACTGCTGCATTGAATATACCGCCTCTGAATCCAAATCATCAACCATTGCTGACACCTACACATATATCCACCTCAGAATCCACAGACTCAGACCTGTCAACACACATTATGTCAGCAACTACTAAGATGGCCTGCATAGAACAAGTGTTGGCGAGTAAACCACCATTCCTTACTGCAGGGCAAATCACGCCTGAAGCATTACACGGCTGGGAAATGGGTTGCACCCAATATTTCCTACATAAGGAGGTGAAGGATGATGAGGAGGTGAAAAAGGTTGCTTGGGGAATGCAAGATCCTATCATACAAGACTGGTATCTGAATAACCAAGCAAAGTTTGACACACTGACCTTCAAGGACTACCTCACATAAGTCCATACCTACTGGCTCCCAACCAATTGGTCAGACACCATCCGTCGCAAGATGTTAGTGTCAATGCAAGGAAGTTGCGCATTCAGTGAGTGGGCTGTTGACATTCAGAGTCAAAACACACTCCTGCATGGCATGACTTCACATCTTGACGACAAAAGCCTACTCTACCATCTGGAATTGCACATGAACTCTGACCTTGCGGCTGACTACTATGCAGAAAATATCACAGAGAAGGACTTACACAAGTGGACCAAGAAGGTTCGCCTTCTCGATGAGAAGTGCTTGTGTTACCTTGTATGACAAAAGGAAGCAGTTGACGCTGCCTTGTGAGCTGAACGGGCCCATGCGGGTGCCGACAGGAAGAGTACAATGAACTCATGTCCTAATGTCAGAAACAATGGCTTGTCCGCTACCAACAAGAACTTCATACACTTACCTACCCTAACCGATATTGAACGACAGCTCCTATGTAATAACAAAGGATGTTTCAAATGTCATGAACCCTTTGCTGGACACACTTTGAACAGATGTCCAAAGGGTTTCCCCAATGGAGCAATGTACAAGGTGTTAACAGCAGCCACCATCGCTGCCAAGAAGGCCAAGAAGGGCGGAAATGTTGTGGCTGCTGTGGATGTTGAGGATGAAGGAAAGAACATGGTTGCTGCTGTGATGCCTGTCAGTGGTACTAGGGGATGGTACTGACTCTGGCAAAGAGTGTGTGGCCCTAATACAAACTCCTCACCTTCGCTGGAACTGTCTTCTTGATGGGCCTGTGGTCATGTCTCCTATCTCCGTGTCGGCACTTATTGACCATGGTTCTTCTTTAGTTCTGATTGGTGAAGCTCTCATTGCAAGACTGGGTCTGCACCGTCAAAAACTCGCCAAACCGCTACCAGTTAACGCCTGCATTGTCTCAAAGCAAAGAAAAATTCATTCTCTCGCATTATGTCAAGTTGACTTGTACTTCTATTGATCAAATGTTTATGTCGCAGACTGTACACGCAATCATTGCACCAAACCTTTGTATGCCCTTGTTACTCAGAGGGCCCTTTCTTGAACATAATTGCATTGTCATTGACCATGAGCTACATACTTGCATTGCAAAAGACACTAACTATGATCTTTTGAAGGATTCGACAATGTCAGTTACACCCAAGGCGAAACAAAAGGCCATGTTTGGGCCATGAACTGCTCTGGATGAAGTGAGATGTCGTGAATGAACTTAACCTCGTCCTCCCTGAACTGAAGACATTCATCAAATGTGAATGCAAGGAAGTAAAGGGCATCAATGTCGTTGCAGCTATACAAGCCAAGATTGATGACTTGGTTGAGCAGGACTGGTTAAAAAAATGCAATAAAGATTTCAAGAACAAGTTCAAGGACCAGTTTCCAGCAGATATTCCTCATAACAACACAATGCTGAGTGATGTTTTATTTCATATCAATTTGAAAGATGCTAACAAAATAGTGCAACAACGTTCTTATGATTGTCCAAGAAAATATCAAGCTGCTTGGAAGACATTACTCGACTTGCACCTTGAAAGTGGACGCCTACATCCATCAGATAGTGAGTGGTCCTCACCCTCCTTCATCATACCAAAACTGGACCCTACTGTCCTACCACGATGGGTTAACAACTTCCGGCATCTGAATCTGAACACAATACCAGATAATCATCCATTGCCATGGATTGATGAAATCCTGAAAGACTGCACTAAGGGCAAGTTCTTTGGGAAAATCAATATGACTAATGCATTCTTTCAGACATGCATGCACCCTGATGATATGAAGTATCTAGCAGTCCACACTCCATTTGGCAAATTTGAGTGGACGGTTATGCCGATGGGGGTATGAAACGCTCCTGCAGTACACCAGAGACGAATGATGATGGCACTTTGGCATTTGATTGGGAAGATATGCCATGTCTACCTTGACAACAT
>NW_024538626.1:0-116208 GCF_016647635.1 Suillus subaureus
CCTGTCCCTCCGACTCTACCTTAGGGTAGTCTACCTCCATTTGCTTCTACATCAGACAAAGTCTGATGTAGCCCCTATTCCTTCCGGACCTCCGGACCTCCTGTCTTCTGTACCTCCAGATGTCCTGTCCCTCATACCTCTGGGCATCCTGTCCTTCGGACATTCTGCCCTCCGTACCTTCAGATGTTCCGTCCTCCATACCTCCAGACCTCCTGTCCTCCATACTCTGGACCTCCAGACATCCTGTCCCCCTGTCCTCTGGACCTCCTATCCTTCCATCCTGTTTTCCTGTAGAAGTATTACCTTGCAGTGGGAACTCTCCTGAGCACTTCCTGCATTCCTCCGGAACTCTCCTGCGCTCCTCCGGACATTTCCTGCGCTCCTCCGGAAGTCCTCCCACACTCTCCACCAGAGTAGCCAGCCTCTGGAAGTCCTCTGGACTTTGTCAGACCATCATCAGACTTCCTCTGAAATGAAGGGCACATACTTGGGTAAGGGGCACAGCGTACGAGCTGAGGCCAAGCCCCTCTGAGTCAGTCTCTCTCTCCTTTGAGCATGGTTCTTAACAAACTTCCGGACTCCTCCGGCTTCACAGCCATCCTTGTCATCATAGATTGTCTATCCAAGCAAGCAATATTTGTTCCGACCCACAACACTATCACCTCTCCAGACCTCGCTTGTTTGTTCCTACTCCATGTGTTCTCCAAGCACAGTGTTCCATCCCATGTAACCTTGGACCAGGGAACAGAGTTTGTATCCCACTTCTTCCGGTCCTTAGGAAAAGCATTAGATATGATCCTCCACTTCACATCCAGATATCATCCGGAAGGGGACGGACAAACCGAGCATGCCAACCAAACCCTAGAACAATACCTCTGGATCTACTGTAACTATCAACAGGATAACTGGTCGGAACTACTCCCCTTGGCTGAATTTGCATACAACAATGCTCTGAGTGCTACCACTGGAGTCTCACCCTTCTTCGCCAACAAGGGATACCATCCGAGCATATCCATCCACCCAGAACATGACCTTTCCTCTGTCCGTGCACAGGAATATGCCATAGACCTCAATGAGCTTCACCAATTCCTCCAAGAAGAAATGACCCATGCACAAGAACATTATCAAGGACCTGCAGATGCAAGGCGGATACCAGCCCCAGACTTCAAGGTTGGAAATCAAATCTTCATCAAAGCAAAGTACTTCTGTTCCACTCACCCTTCCAAGAAGCTCTCAGAAAAGAACTTAGGTCCTTTTGACATTATATCCCATCCCAGATCACATTCCTTTACCATACGACTCCCGGATTCCATGTGTTCAGTACATCTGGTCTTCCATGTCTCCCAACTAGAACCTGCAGTTCCAAACACCATCCCTAACCGTATCCAACCACCCCCACCTCCAATAGAAGTTGATGGAGAACCAGAATATGAGATATCCGAAATCCTAGACTCTAAGTTGGACCACTGGAGATGACAATGTCAGCTTCTCTACCTCATCCAGTGGTCCAGATATGAAGGGACGGATGAAGAGACGTCCTGGTTACTAGCCATGGAACTTGGTAATGCATTGGATCTAGTTTCAGCATTTCACTCTTCATATCCAGACAAACCTGGTCCAATTGTGTTACAATGAGTACAAAATCAGATACAAGTACATTAGGGGCAGAAGCGGAAATCTGGAGCTCCTCACCCATCAGTCTCCATGTCCCCTCCGGATCCTCCAGCCTCCTCCTCAACATCCTTGTCAGCATCATCCGGAGTGGAGGTGTCCACAATCCGGTGTGACAATCATATTCCCACTAGGCTTGCAATGGCCATCTTTTGATATAGGTGATGGAAAGCTACAAAACCATTGACCACTTTTCCCGCACTCAACCCACTCCAGACACATATTCCCGCGCTCTGCGGACCCACGCATTCACTCCTGCGCTGCGCACATACCTGCAGTCGATTTCCCGCACCTTCGGACTACCTTACAAATGTCCCACGTCAGTCCATTGTCCATCCTACCTCATTGGTACGTATTTTGCCTTGCCTCATGTGTTGTAACAAGTGTTGCAGCCTTATTACATGTCCTTACATATTCCTACTGCCTGTCTGTCCTGTCCCTTCCATTTCTGAGAGGGTTTAGCTAGTATAAAGTGCCTAGGGTGACTACTTCATATTTACTTCCCTTCTGCAGTATTTCCTTCCCTTAGGTTTTACTTAGGAGCAGTCACCATTAGTGCGCGCTTTTTAGCCCCTATTGGTTACCTTATACCTGGACACCTTACCTTGACTTTCCTTACCTGTGCAATCAATACCCTTGCCCTCACTTGTTACCCACGCCATTCCTTAAGACTTCCCTACCCTAGCATCTTGCACTTCCACATCGACCACTCATTGACCGCTCATTGACCGCACTTCTGCATTCCCATGCTCTACATACCCACATTCTACATACCCGCGCACTTGTTCCTGCACTCTGCACACTTTTGGGTCTTTAGTATCATTGGCTGTTCTCAGTAGCAATTCCCTTTAGGGTTGAATGTTCTTGCTTGCAAGTATAGCAGCTAGGCAGAACATCGACCTACAACAATATTTTTGGTTAGGCACTTTAACAAGTGTATAGCCATTGTTGAGTTTGCACACCAGAATCCGTTCCGGATCCCCTCCAGGAGGATGGACTGGAAGTCCCTCTGCTGCTGGATGAAGTCCTCCATGTTAGTATTCATCCACTCCATCACCAACCTACTCCCTTCCACAGCTCCAATACTCTCCTGGAGAAGCCCATTGGTCTGGGCCAGTTCCGCTACTATGCTGTTGGCAGCAGCAACCCAGGCCTGGTCATCATACTCCACACTCCCCTCATCCGTCTCTATTCCAGTCTGTGGATTGGAAGCTTCCTCTGCTTCCGGTTCCTCAGGGGTAGGGCTCCTCTGATGTCTCTTACCCTTGGATTTTGGAGACAGAGTCACCACAGCGCACTGCCTCTTCCGCCTCAGTTCCCTGGGCTTGTCTGCACTTCCGGGACAGGAGACCCTATCAATCCTGCAGATGTCGCAAGACTTGATCTATCCAGATATCAGTACACCCAGTTCTGGACGTCTGAGGCAAGGAATATCTCACCAGCACATTAGACTTGGCATCCTCCCAGGAGCACGTTTTCTTCTTACTGATGCAATGAGTGCAGGGAGCATCCTGAGCTCTGGACATAGAAGTGGACTGGGACTAGCATACCCCTCAGTTCCAGGTCTGATAGAGTTAGCATCACTCACCCTCCTGGCCACCTCAGCCCTCCGCCTCTCCTTTTCCTGCGCTACCTGGAGCTTGGACTGCTCAATCCACTTCCTCTCCTCCTCATGTTTCTGTTCCACTTCCTGACGCATCCGCTCTGCTTCCTGATGTTTCCGCTCCTCTTCCTCTTCCTCTCTCTGAGCTGCAGCCTCCACAAGTGCCATCTGGCACTGAAGTTCTGCAAGGGCCTCCCTAGTGGATTTCTGACCACTGGATTTGTTGCCAGACATGATATTCAAAGCTAGTATGGGTGGGTAAAGTGAGGAAAGAAAGGAAGACCTAGGACACTTTGACATCCATATATCTGTGGAAACCAGAACTCACAAACTCCATCCATCAGCTTCTCCATCAATTCTCGCCCTCATATCATCCAGTCTGGATCATCAGATCTTGTGCTTCTAGGGATCAGCCCTAAAGGGGGGATACTGTCATATCTGCATATCTGGATCTCAGATCTGACTCTTATCTCTTCTCAGATCCACATCTTATCTCCAATCCTATCCGCATCTTATCTCCCTCCAACATCTCGTCATTCAACCTGTCCACTTGTCCGGTCTGGTCCACAACTCATCCGAATCCACAACCAGTGCTCATCCCCTTTCAGTAACCCCCTAACTCCAGTATTTCGGTTATCTGTATATCTGTCCTGCTCCCTTATCTGCTACCTATGTTTCATTTCCATTTCATGATTTGTGATCCATTTCTACTTACCAATAGACTATCCACATGCTTCGTACATAGCCTCAGACTCTGCTGATTGATCATTCCGTTAGATACCTATAGTATATAACCTCCTGTAACTTTCTGTAGTACCTCAGTTCGAATATCATCTTAGTTCTGCTCATTCCTGTCCTCTGGACTTGAGTACCTCTACTCTCATCACCCTCCAAGACTTAGGATTGATTCCTATAGTCTATCTGTATCTGCCTCTGTCCCCAACAGTCCATTACTGTTAGTTTCTAGTCTGGAATTGTCCAGATTAGCCCTGCGATACTTATCCCTCATCCAGAAGTCATCTGGATCTGTTACGCTACTCATCCGACCTTCCGGACATGTTAGCCTTGCCTTTCTGAAATAAGGGGCAATACTCAGGTAAGGGGCACAGCACACAAGCTGAGGCCAAAGCCCTTTGGATCCAGTTATCCTTTGAGTATGACCTTAACACAGTCACACCTCAATATCTGCAAGTGATCGCCATGTCCATGCTGTAGAAGATCTCCAGTGGGATGTGAAACTACACAGCCATAAGTGTTACAGCCAACACCATGATCAAAGGCCCTTGCAACTCACATACCACCTGCTCAAGGCAGTACCAACAATTCCATATTGGGCAGCAAAGGTGCATCTGTGTTGCAAACAGGCCAGGGGATATTTAATGGGCTGGGGAAGCATGCAGTTTGATTCCCTCACCCACTGTTTCTCTCCCACTCTCAGCCTTGACATTCTCCCATTCACACCCTTATGCCCCACCCATATCCTAATCATCATCTCCCAACCTCTCAGTTAGGGAGCCAGACCTGCGAGATGCCATGTGTAAGTCTTGTTATTTTCGTTAGCATTGGCATTGACAGCATCGCTGCTTCACGGGAGATGCCATGGAGCACATGCCATCAGGCCATGTTTCATCTTTCTCTGGTCCCTGTTTCGTTCTTGCCTTTTCCCATGTCATTCTTTCAGTGGGTCAAAGTGGGTCAGTGGTCGATGGCGAGAGCATTTGGCGATCGATGGAGAGCTGGAGGATGGCTGGGCACTCGATGGATCGGGCTGAGTTCAGACGGTCACGGTCGGTCACGTCGTGACCGCCAGTGACTGGACCGTTTGTTTTGCAGTTCGCTGGTTTACTTCCCTCATTCGTCACTGGTCCGTGAAATCCAGATCAACTCCCCTCATTCGTCGCTCGTCGCAAGCAGTATCGACTCCCCCCGTTTGTCAGACCTTGAAGCTAACCGTGACAACTCTCCTCATTCGTCCCTCCGCCACCACCTCAAGATGCAGGGTGAATCTGACTCGTAGCGCCACAATTATGTTATGCATTCATGCCTCGGAGTTTCGGTAGCTCGTAGTAGACCTGCATGCAGTATCCGCATCACTAAACTTCTCAATACCGGATTATGGTGATCAGACGACTGAGAGAAGAGCTGACTTATTTGACCCCATTGCACGGCAGGCATCGGAAAGTCTGGTGTTGTATTCACTGGAGCAGACAAATATCGAAACGCGGAAATATTCTTTTTTTCGCGCAAGCACGCGACATGCTGCATGACTGATCATTTCTTTGCATGCCAGCTCCAGCGAATTTCCCAGTGTCCCACAAGCTAGGAACAACTGCCTTCCTTCTGTTATGGCCCGGGGTAAACTACCCATACTCCGCATTGCTTTCCACCATTTTCAGGCGACTCAGACTTTCGGACCTTCTTCAATTACGCTCAATCCACACGACGACTGTGTCGTATCGACATGCAGTCGTGATGAAATTCTCACTTCATTGGATTCAAGAGAGGACTCAGGACTCAGCCAATTGAAGTCGTGTTTAACGATGGATGAGTACTTTGCTTCTGAAAAAAAAGAGGGCATGGGTACGAAAATGCCTCGCTGGAACCATAGAACGACTATTGCAATCTATTATATCACCAGCCCTTCTCTATTCCAACCATGCTGGGTCACCGCCTGTGTTCAAGGTGACTATGACTGGGGAGACAAAATGCTGATGTTCGGCTGAAGCCCTAGCATATAGATGCGATTTGCATTTTCAAAGAATGCCATCTTCACAATAGACACCGCCTGGTCTTCCGTGAGGTCTCCTTTGCCGACGAAGCCCGCTAGGACCTGAAGAATCAAGGTTCATATTCAAAGGATTCACTCCCAGGGAAATATACCGATTACCTCGTACATCACCTGGCGAGCCTGGACAGTGGCAAGGTAGAATCTTTCTGGCCACCACGCCGCGTCAGCTGTGGAACAGTAAGTAGCGTGTGCGGTAACAGATGGACTGCTGACGAACTAGACCACAGGATCTTATTGGTAGGAGCCAACTCAAGCACTTGATGTACCACAGTGCGTTGGCCGTCAGCGGAGATAAAGGGGAAAATCTCTCCAAAGTCGAGATAAACGTTCTTGTACACGGACGTAAGGTAGCCAGCATCTCTCGTGTAAGGATAGCTGGAATGCAGAAGAACGAATATGGTTTCTGGGAAGGCCTTGATGATAGGCTGCATATGCGCCGGAGAAGATTTTGTCAGCAGTAATGTCATTGTCTCCGAGACCTTCAGGCGGATAAGCATCACATAATGCGACTTGGGCTACTGCTTTGCAACGCACCTGTGTGGAACTGGACTTTCGACGACGTAAGTGGGAAGGCATCACGCAGTGCGGGGCGAACGCTTACTAGGTTTCTTGCATTTGCCTGCGATATCGAGGACTATCTTGACTAGGTGGTCGTTCAAAGCTTTGTGCTCGAAACGAATAGAACCCTTTTCCTTGAACTGCTCAGATACAGATGCTAGGCACTCGTAGAGCTCATCTGCGCTGCATGGTGCAGGGTCGACATCCAGACCGGTTCTAGTCACATAAGTGAGTTGAGCTGATCATCGATCCAGGTCATGATATAACTACTTGCCTGTAACAAGCGACCGACTTGTACCCTACCACATGATCATCTACGGCAGTGTCAACCATGTAGGTGGTGAACTCCTTCAGGAATGTGTCGCAGAGAATATCAATCGAAAGAGGCGAGTTGTCATTTGCGACGAGGATATCTTGTAAGATGTTCTAAAAATCGGAGCTGAGCGTTTCTCAAAGATAGGGATGGCGATACCTTACCTGGCCCTCCACTTCTAATCTCACAATCCGCTTCGATGGACTTCCAGTGTATTGGTCATGCCAATTCACTTCTTCAGCCATTTCTGCGACTCCACCCAAGCCATCGTCGAACAGTATACACTGAATTCCCGTAGGCTCCATGCAGAGCTTACACAACTCTGCATAATCGAACTCAAGCCTCTTCTTTTTGACGCCCTCCCAGGTAGCATCGTCACCTGTCAATCCAAAGAGCTTGGATAACTGAGCTGCTGCACGCAAGCAAGGAAGAGTGTGAACGGCGTCAGTTTAAAGCATCGCCATGGGCCTCGGATATGAGTACTTCGTATCGGATGGCGTCGCGGTACTTTGATTTCAGGAATGGGTGGGCGTGGTTATCGATAATGGGGTACCCGAAGGCGGTTTTGGCTAGTTCTCTATACATTGGTCCCATGAAACTTAGATGAGATGATGATGATGATGATGATGATAGAGTGCTCGGAAGCAATGCTTATCTAGGGGTTGCGGCTGAACCTGGAATATTAATAAACGACTCGTCAGACGATATCTTATCAGATCAAACAAACACAAAGTTACTTCCGCTTTTCTTCATCCACACGACCAGTAACTGTGAGCATGCCTGTGACAGTCAAGGATTTGGAACGAGCTATTCGAGCTGCATTCCCCGTGTCCCATCTCGATATCGAGGATCAATCAAGTGGGTGTGGATCCAGCTATGCAATTCTCCTGGTCAGTGAGGTATGTGTCCGAAATGAGCTGAAGCTGCTCATAGTCAATGTGAAACGGAATTATTGCATAGGCTTTCGAGGGGAAGAGTACTCTTGCAAGGCATAGATCAAGTGAGAGTCTCAGTATGACGTTCATCATGATACGGGGACGCTCATCGTCTGACAGTCAACCAGGCACTGAAGCAAGAAATATCACAGCTGCACGCGTTCTCTCAGGTGTGCTTGGGTGCTTATTCGTGTTGGAACGCTACTTTGGTTGATCGACTTTCTTTGCAGAAATCCTTCACTCCAGCGCAATACGCAGCGTATCAAGCGAAAAATGGTTGACCGACTCGGAGTCTTTTGCAACAGCATAGTAGTGGTATTTCGCCAGAAATTAGACGGATGACAACTGGCGTGTTTTTCAGTTCAAGTAGGGAATGAGCCGGTAATACTGAGATCAACCCTCCAAGCGTAGCCTTCAGATCCGGTGTGATGTGAACATGATCTTCAAGGTGGACAATAGAGGCAGTTGCTCCCGCCTAAACATTTGCCACTGTCCGAGTGCAGCGACTGGCATTCAAGTTTGATCATCTGTTTCCACAGACCACCGGTACAATTCTACGCATCAGATTACATGTCAAGACCACGGTGACACAACTACATCCCCTTCCGTGACTTTGTGGAGGCCTTGACTTTACTAAATTGAAAATATTATGGTTGTAGATCAATGTTCATGGCCCTGCTTTGTGCAGTACCTTAAATCACTTCAGTGGTACGTTCCCGTTTCGTTGTGATTCGGTGATCATCATCCACAGGGACGTTTCAAACAAAACAATAGTTTTTCGCCTTGCCACTAACGGTGGTATAAAGATGCTCGCGATGGACAGCAGAAATCCCAACACATAATTCTCATCTTCTTCTACGTATCTGTTGACCTACCATTCTCACTATGTCAGAACAGACTTACATCGATGTTGACGCCCTTTTGGAAGAGCTTCGGAATTTGCCACCTCCTACCGAAGCATACGCCTTCTTTACGGAAACTGAGCCTGGAATAGCATTCCTTGACGACCAGCTATACGCAATCTTCAATGGGTTTTTGGCCCAGTTCTTCACCCCAGACATAACAACATTTGTCTCTACTTGCGATAGCCTAATCCCTCTGCTCGACCTGGCGCTACTTATCGCGAAAAATCGCCAGCTGGTATACTTCATCTCAAGTCATTTTGACATGCTGACTTACAAAATTCATAGGTCTTAGATATCTTGGAGGTATGGCTTTTATTTAAGCCTGCTAATACGTGTTAGATGTTGATTCCGTGGTACACCAGCTTGCCGACGTGATGTTCGATAAATTTGTGAGCGTCTCTCTGACGCTCCAACAGTGCTTGGACCACATTGTTCCGACTCATTCGATTGTCCGAACGCGCTTGCTTGACATCATCAACCAATGTCTCGCGTCTCCACACAATATAAGTGACATCCGCTGTATGTATCCAGCTCATTCTCGACTATGCGCGCATGTCTCATGATGCCTACTCCAGCTGAACTTCAGACCCTGAAATCGAAGATTCAAGAGCGGGAGGATCAGGCGAAAGCCGCCTTGTTTGCGTGCGATACCCAGTGGATTTATGATCTATCGGAATCATGGCCTGAGTTCAAAGCCTTGAATCCGTGTCTGACCGAAGATATTCCAGCTGCAGCATTGGAAATAGTTGCTCAGGGCTGCACGTCTACTTGTCCCACTGAGGTGTTGCCAACCACAACTGCACAACTCAGACGGAACTCGTCTATGATTATGGACAACCTCAGAGCATCCAAGTCGACTCGTCCCCTGGGAGCATCTCAATCTTTATCTGCCCTACCTACATCAGTTTCATGCAACATTAATGGTTTCCCTAAACGAGGTACCTCTATCTCCCGCACGCAATCACTTTCCACGATGCTTCCTCCTCAAGCTCAAGCTCGTGTACTGGTCGCACTTGGGACGGTGACTGAAGTGGAGGAGGAAGAGGACTGATGTTATATTTGTATCGTATCTACTGGTCTCGGCATAGTCGCAACATCTCACGCAAATATATCTGTACTTGTAGCATCACAAATATTCAAACTCTTCTTGAACATTCATAGGGTAGCACATATTGGGGTTCTGAAAAGCTTGTAGGTGGACCTGCCAGTCATTTAGAATTATTCAGAGGTGACTGACAAAACATGCTGGTGTAATGTATTTGGACGGTTTCTTAACAGCCGTGCCCTTAAGTTGGATGGCCAGAAGGGACCCCAGCCTGCAGCCTGAGACTCGAGAGCCAACAATGTTTGACCATGTTTGGTGTCATTGAAAACAGAAGGTTTTGATCAACAGCTGATCTCAGTAAATAACAACTTGATCACTGAGAGCAGCACACATATACGACGTCTAAGTAGAATCATACATCCAGTTGACATCCAGCAAATCCTTATGAACAACCAATTTTTAAGCTCTACATCTTTCAGTCCTCGTGAGTCATTCTAATCTACTACCTATCGAACTACAACACATGTGCTATCATCTCTAGCGAGGCTACGAAATGCTGATCGACCTGAAGCTGAAGGAGCCCAGGTTGAGTCAGCCCACCTCCAAAGTGCTGCCAAATTATCAGAAGAGATAGGTAGGTAGTGCTGCCGACTAGTAGCATGGTGTAACAATCCTCTGGCAGATACCTATGATGGGGCACACAGATCTCAATTCTATGAATTGGGTCAGGTTGGTTGCTAGTCGATGTGCTTCAGATGTCATTGATGCAGCTCCCTTCTTAGAAATTATTGGAGGAGAGCATGGGTCCGAATCGGCCTCTGATATCTTCACCGACGACAATGTATGAGCTCCGGGAAGAGTACACTGGCGCCCCATCTTTTGTAGCGCAGATCGACAGCTTGATGGATCAAGGTTATACAAAGATTATTCGTACTAAAGGTAGTATATCAATGAAGCCAGGTACTCGCACAACCTGATGCGAACGTTTAAACCAGGTGATGGAAATTGCTTCTACCGAGGTGAAGTCAAATCTACAACTTCTGCCTTTTACATACTCACGATGTCATATTATAAGCTCTTGCATACGCATACCTCAGTAGCCTCATCGATTCCCCAAATCTTGTTTATTCTGCAAAATCCGTGATAGAATCAGGCTCCAGAATGATGGAAAAGAATTTCATGGACGCAGATATTATTTCGACTTTCTGTGAACCCCTTATGGATCTAGTAGATGCCGTTGGAAACCCCGACCCTAAACGAGTGTTGACGCATGACCATTTACTGTCTGCTTTCCTGGAAGACGAAAGTAAGTTTCTCGTGTACGACCTTCCTCCCTGCAGCTGACACGCCCCAGCGTCAAATTGTATTGTCACGTACTTGCGACTTTTAACCACAGCCCAAATCCAATCCGCGAGCGACGATTATGCTGGCTTTCTCTTCGACGATTCAGGAGAGTCATTGGAACCTACCGAATTCTGTCGGCAATATGTCGATCCACTTGGGAAAGAAGCAGGTCACTATACTGAGTTGTAGTCACAGTGATCTATTCAAGTTGATGTCATTCGTTAGATCATGTTCAGGTGGCAGCCTTGTGTCGGGCACTCAAACTGCACATCAGGATTGCATATCTTGATGGTCATTCTCCGGATGGCCAAGCCCACTTCCAAGACATTATACCGCCAGACGACGGAAAGAACAAACCGTTGATTCTCATCTATCGGTATGTCTACGATGGAATTTTGGTTATCACAAGCTGATATTTAGTAGCCCTGGCCATTACGATGTTTTGATAAAGACGAACTGATTCGGTGGAGTATGACCTCACTAGTGCAGATATTCCCTACCTATTGGTGTGGCATGGCCGCGTCTCCAATCCACTATGAGTCTGACATACCTATATATATCCTATGTGTATCCAGGTGGTTTGGCCAGCAAATGTATGATATGGTTTGATCATGTGTGTTTCAATTGCACGACGTCATTGCATGGCCTGCCCCGAAGTACCACCCGCGACTTCTACACAACCCAGCTCGATCTCAAGAGCGTGTATAATCAAGTGCATTTGGGAAAGAGAAATCCCTTCCAGCCATAGAAAGAAGTCTGCCACTATTTCCCACAGTTTCGAGCCAGACTGGCTTCCGGTTGTGCAGTCACTGAATCGATCAGTCAATCACCAATATCTTGAGCTCTCTTCTTACAAAGTTGAAGAGAATATAGACCATGAAGCACGAGATGTTCCAAGCACCATACCCACCTTATGATCCAACGGATACATCTGGGTGAGTTGACTTTTACGCATGGTATGAGAAGAAGGCTGATGGGCCTAATCACCCAGATTCTCGTGAGTCTCCTTTCGCTCGCGCTCGGAGAGGTCTGTGATTGACTGGCTGTCCATCAAGATATGACACAGTAGTGAAGAGGTGGCCCATCATCTTGACCAACATCATCGATCATGTGCATCGTCTTCTCCATGACATGACTATAGAAGCCCAACAAGTCCGTGATTTGGACGTTTCTAAGGCAGAAGAACTGTCTAAGAAAACAACAGAGGGGCAGGAAATTATCTCGGAAATAAGCCGTTTGAAGTATCGTATGGCAAGGGACCATGAACTCGAGTGGGTAGAACATGACTATCATCGTTCCTCGACGTATTTTAGATTCTTCAACCTGCTAATAATATGACACAGAAACATTCTTCAGGATGGGGACATTCTGGTCGCCGAATATAATGCGGAACTTGAGAGTCTGAAGCAGACGTCCCGCAACACTTGGTTCAAGGCACCATGGTTGTATGCAGAGTAGGTTAGATCTGCCCCGTGAACTTCAAATCACTGAATTTTACGTGCAGATGCTACTTGTATGTCATTTCGAACAGGAGTTATTACATGCTTAGACGCGCATAGATACCGCCTGATCCGCACGTATTTTAACCAGAGAACATATTGGCGCGGGTTTGACCCGTTTTCTACCCAAAAGGAGGAAATGTTCAAGAACAGCGGGGCAGCTATCTATCGTATGTTCGACTAGGCCCGGGTTTTCTTCTATATCACTGACATGGTGTGTTTTTGCTAGAAATCGCAACCACTATGCATGAATTAGAAAGTGAGAAGGTCAAACTTCAAGGAGATCCCGATAAACTTGAAGTATTGTTCAAGGAGATGATTCAGATGTGCCTTTGGTTGGTTCCCATTTTCGTTTTCTTGACGTTCTGATAGACGCTTGATGTAGGGGCAATGCAACAGCAAGTCTGCCGTGAGGCTCTTTTTTGCAGATCGTTGACATCGATATATGTAGGATCTTTCCCTCTTGACGCACCTTTCGCCGTCGGACATAGAGCACTTGCAGACGGTCGGTAAAGAGGCTCAGGAGGCTAGATCAGAGTTCATTCTTAAGGACGACCAAGGTGACGTTTGGAGTTACGTCAAGACTCTGGCCAATCAAGGAAAGCGTTTGGACTTCGTGCTAGACAACGGTACTTTTCGGCACCTTTCGCTACTCTAGTGTCTGATCATTTGTTACGAACAGCTGGTTTTGAGGTTCAGTATTGATCGTCTCTGCAAACAATATTGCTAACTTCGAAATACAGCTATTTACAGATTTCGTTTTTGCGGACTTTTTAGTCACTTACACTCCGTATTTCTCTCAAGTCGTGTTTCAGTACGTCGTCGTGAGATTCTCACTTCAAAGTGATCACGACCTCTGACTATATTCACAAGCCCGAAGCTGTTCCCATGGTTCGTTTCTGATGTCACTCCTACCGACTTTACGAACACTATTTCGTCTTTACTTTCTGCCACATTCTTTCCACCAAACTCCACGACCAGTCCAGATTCCGCTGCCCACTTACAACAGATGGTCACTCGATGGAAAAGCTATATAGATAAGGGCATTTTCACTCTTGCCACAGACATTACCAATGGACAGAAGATGTCGGAGTTTTGGAATGGTCCGTGGCCTTACTGGAACATGAACGAACTAGCACCGGAGTTAGGGCAGTGGCTGAGTGGTTCTGGGTTAGTTATTTTCAAGGTGAGTAGCACTGCCAACTTCCAAGGGCTTGGCATTCAAAATATGCACGTTATAGGGGGACCTCAAGTAAGTTGATTTCATCACTATACTGATCTACTGAATTCTGAATGCTGCGCCAAAGCTACCGCAAGTGAGTGTTCTTTTTTAAGTTTTGTAAATATCTGTGACATTGTTACGACCCGATGTCAGACTTGCAGGTGATGTTAAGTGGCCTGTGTCCACTCCGTTTCCAACTGCGATCGGTCAGTAACCCACAAATACTTTTCGTCGTTGCTTAAGAATGACATTCGGCAGGCCCACTGGCAGGATCGTTTCCACTTCTCAGCCTTCGTACGAACAAGGCTGACGTGGCGGTGGGCATAGATGAGAAAGTAGCGGAGAATCTTGATAACAAAGGCGAAAAGTGGAGAGTAAGTGGGAGGTGAGTTACGCGTAACTTTGGATCATTGGCTGGATGCTAAGCGTTGAGCTATGTTCTGCAGGTATGCTTTGGTGAGCTTTCTTCCAGGAAGAATTTAAATTCAGTAGACTGGGACAGTGTTTGTCGTCGGAACTATCGATTTCATAGGTTGAATATGTGGTTCCATAGTTGTACTTAGAGTCTTAGAATTTACGTTCCAATGTATCATGACGTGACAGCAGATCTGGGGCTCCGGTCCCCGGCAACATTTTAAGCCGAAGCTTCTCTCTATTCGGTTTGCTGTTTTGAATGTACTACTTAGTATGGTACTTACTCAAGGGATGTCCTAACTTCTGACGCTCTGAAGACGGTGACCGTACGAAATATTTTAACCCATTGGTCGAGCTTTTGGAAGTATGTTTGCACTCCATGGACGGTGTCTTTGCAGCAGATCACTCAAATATGTCCTCGCCCCTTCTCAGCGGTGGATATCATCTTCTCCAGCACAGCTATGGAAGACAATCCAGGCAACAACTACCCCAACAGAACTCAAGGCCTCAACTGAAACGCAAGATATTAAAGCGCTGGATAATCTTCTCAAAGCCGTCAGTCAGTATCAAATCTAGTGTTTTGACGATAATTGCTAATATCGAGTTGGCGGCTTTGCAGGCGAGAAGGCCAATCCCGCTTACCACAAGTACGGGTCATGTTGAAAGGCGGCAAACAAAGCTGATCACAATCTAGTATTATGCCAATGAGGACACCAATTTTGTGGTCTGAGGCACTCTTGAATGCCACCTCGACGTCGACGTCTTCTGAGGGCCATCCCGCAGAAGCACCTGCACCCGAACAACCGCTCCATCCACGGTACATGCACGATACGTACGCTGAAATCCTTCTTCCGTTTGCGTCGTCTCCGGAATTGTTTGAGCGGTATACCAACGCATGGGGTGGACTTCGGACTGGCATGCTTATGGAGCACCTTGACTCACTGGCTGGATCGATATCTTACAAGCATATGTTGGGGCCAGGCGTGGAGACGCTTGGTCGTATACGTGAAAGAGGCTTTTACATTGTCACCGCTTCTGTTGATAGGTTAGTAGACGTCAATGTGAAGTTCAACTGCGTCCTAAAACTTGACCCAGACTGGACGTTCTCGCCCCTCTCTCGCCTGTCAGGGATATCCGCCTGAGCGGCATAGTTATCTACACTGGGACTAGTTCGATGGAGGTGGCTGTAAAGATGGAAGCTCTTGGTGCAAGCGGCGTGGAGGACACTCTGCTACTTGGTTAGTGAATCACCGCTTGCCGGATCTTTGGCTTGAGAAATACCGTTCCTGCAGGTCGATTCTCTATGGTGTGCAGGGACGCCCGAACTCACAAAGCTCGGCCGGTAAACCCACTCATACTTGGTTCGCCCGAAGAGACTGCATTGTATTCTATGGGCGAAAGTGCGTCCTGGTCTCTCACATTTCGTTGGATCCGCTGAGGGCAAGTAGATGCAAAGAAGCGCAGACAATCGTTGGCCCTTCGCTCTCTTTCTAGAGTACCTCCCAGTTCTGCTGAAGCGGAAGAATTACACTCGATGTACTTGCAATACGGACAAGACAGTGGTCTGTCCAACTACGAACGTGTTTGGATGGGCGAGACACATTTGGAGAAGACCATGCTCATGTTTCCTCAAGAGCGCAAGTTAGTTTTCATTCGGCTTTGTCTTCATGCGGCTTTGATAACATGTTTGAAGTGTCCACCAGAAAGTCTTCGGAGGTGACTATCTTAAACTATGCCTTGCACAATACTAATAGTCTTGCGAAGGCTATCTCATGCGACTTGCTTATGAGGTATGTTGACTACTGATGCTGCTAGCCACGTCACTAACATAGAACTCTCAGCTTGGTTTCGCGAATGCATCGCTCTTCACACGTTCGCACGTAACATTCATGTCACTGGACAGTATCTCTTTCGCCAAACCCGTTCCCATAGGATCTATCTTACGGCTGACCTCGCAAGTCCTTCATACTACCCCTCCCGGGGAGCTCCCTGGTGTAGTGGTACATTTCAAATCTAATGTTCTTGCCGTTCGCTCCTAATCCCTGTTTGTCTTTCAGCATGTTGGAGTCCAAGCTAATGTTGTCGATGTGCGGACTGGGCAAGAGCAGACCACTAATGATTTCCGTTTCACTTGGTATCCGGATGATGATGCAGCGGTCGTTAGACAAGTCGTCCCGAAGACCTATCAAGGTATGGGCAAGCGCATTTCAATGAACTCTTTGAATGATAAATTGTGGAATAACAGAGGCGATGCTTTGGTTGGAAGGGAAACGAGCACCTGAGATGGGTGATCAAATTAGGGGAGAAAGAAACAAGAAGCCAAGCGCTTAGTGACTACAGTGATTGACGTTCATGAGAGCAGTCCCCTAGATTAATTCTGCTACAATGTTTGGGAATATTATTTCGTGACACTTCAACGGGAAGGAAATGTGTTGATTCGCTCGAACTCCAGGGCAACCGACCATCGATGATCTCTTGTAGAGCATTGTAATATGAAATTTGCCTGGAACTGCTATGAACCCGAAATGTTGTTCTTGAAATATGTAATGAACCGAATGCGATATCCTTGGGCGAGGATGAAACTTTCCGCTTGCTGCCTCTCTGGCAGCATAAAGAATCTCGGGTATGAGTGTACCAAAAATGACTTCAAATCATGAAGGGACGACAATAATGCATAGCGAACCAGGTACTGTGTACGCATTGAGCAGTTTAGGGAATAGGTTCTATGTGATGTCTCTGAGACCAATTATGCACACTAATGGGAGGGGAAGTCCGGGCGTGGCTTAGCCGGCAGTTTCGAGGGATAAGGTGTTTTGGTACTCATGTACTCACAGATGTATCCATTTATCCCCAAACACAACTTCAATTGGCTTCCCAAGCCCTCCCTCACAGCCTTTATCGGATATCTCGATGGAACTGAGGATGTCATCACGGCTGCAGTTCGATTTGCCACGACACCCAATCAGCGAGAATAGATATGACACGATGTTGCATGGATTGAGCACAATTGCAGAAGGTCCGAAAATCGCCTGACACTGATTAGATTGAGGAAAGCAATGGCCGCACTAGTGGTGTGTACCCGCAATAAAAGTTCTCCATATTCATTCATCATCAAACACTAATTCAATGCCTTCATCCCTTGCGGCCTCTACTGCGGCCTCTTGTCTCTTCTCAAAGTGCAACTTCAATGAAGTAAGTATGTCACGTTGTCCTAGCAAACAACGTCAGGAAACTCGGCAATAAATTTCCCGACGACCCACCTTCTAGGTAATGTTTGAGCATCAGTCTCACCGCCGAGCGTATGCCAGCGTCGTTCTCGTCCGGGAGATCTGGAAGCAAATCGCACTTCTTTTGAACCATTTCCAACAACAGCTGTGCTGCTTCTAAATCATCTTCATACCCTATCTCCTCCGGGATTTCAGCCACCAATCGCCTTACTTCGTTCCAGAGTCCTTCCACACCGCTTGCAAGACGACCGATCACCCACTTGTTAGAGGACCCACCAAGCTGTAGCGTAATTTTGTCATCCGGGTTTTGTGGGAGCGAGAAGCCATATCCAAGGATCAGTTCGTCATTCGCTTTGAGTCCATAGTTGTTGAAGACTTCTTCGCCAGTAAGGCGTCTTGGTATGCGAGATGATGGAAATGGTGGCCGAGTTATCCCTTGCTTCCGTACTTTCTTCCGGATACGACGTGCACCAAGAGACAGGCTGTCCACGAGAATGGTTGAGGATATCCACGCCCGGAAGCATGAACGGATAACTCGAGGAGGTGGTTTGCAGCGTAGGAGATCGAGATAGAAGCGTGGACGGAAATGCGCGGGTTGAAAGATACGTCGATGCCCTTAGATATTTGTCCCTGATCTGGTCTGAGGGGCTTAGGAGAAAAAACAAGCACAGGATACGCGTACCAAGTGTATCTTTCAGCCCAATCCGCATTAATAGCGTTGATGAAGGTTCGACATTTATCCCATTCAGCATTCCAGCTTTCCTGACGATCGCGGGTAGCGCCGTAGATGTTAGTCCCTCGGAAGGCTTCGAGTTCAGATGGCGTGAATTGAAGTGGCGTTAGGAGTGCGTCCGCAGGTGGAAGGCTTTTCAAGTAAGGAAGATGTCGAAGGACGTCGGGAATTGGGCTGTAAGGTATGATCATCAAATACGACACGCAGAGAGACAAATTAGTTTAACGCGCCTTGAATCAGGGAAGATCCAGTGTAAGCATATGTAAGTGCAAATAAGCTGCCTTTCCGACCATGATTGTAGGTCAACGAGAGACGATTCGCCAAATAGCGCGGTCAGAGCATGCAGAGAACACTCCAGGTCGATGGCCAGTGAAAATGGACAAGATACGATCGTAGTGTCAGCATCGATAGTGTCTTGCGCGATGGCAGAGAGTCCGAATTTGCCTGACGGTGAAAGTAAACGGTGGAAGGCATACAAAGTGTCTACGTGTTAGATCGAGCACCTTGGGATAAAGAGACGAACGGATGAATAAAACCGCCATGAGTAGTGAGCCATCGTCTGAGATCGGCAGTGCTGCTAGGCTCCATGGTTGATTTGCTAAAGTTGAATCCGATCAACTTGTACAGTTGTTGTATTGTACAATATTATGTAATCAACACTGACCGTGGTTAACCAGGCTTTCGTCGTCGTCGTCGTCGTCGTCATTATAGCCTTGTCTCCGGTTGTGTTCAACTCGGATTCTCGCAAACACACTCATATGGATGTGATCTTCCCATAATTTTAATGACGTGAACCAAAATTTTCGTCTGTGTTGTCTTTCTCCATGTCGCTCGAGTAATGAAATGCAATTTCGTGGAGGTATATTCAAGATACTGATTGGCTGTCAGAGCTGACACTGACCTCCTTATTATCTCCACTGAACTCTCATGCATGACAGTTCTTGTCAGTATACACCACAACGTCGCAGTTGAGCTATTACAGTTTTCCCGACTTGCTTTTTTGTATGCCACTCTCTTCGGCACGACGACCCAGCTACTGTTCTCAATCGACTTCAAGTTCTTCACCATGCCGCTTAGAATCATTCGTACGAAAAAGCTAGGGATTGACATTGACCCTTTGCAAGCAGCAATCGCTACAACGGTTTTCGCCAGGGATCTCATGGCAACCATGCAGTTTCCTCCAGCCACTGCCGCTGTCTCAGCTTTGCTACTCATCTTGCAAACTATCCAGGCGAGTGGACGCTTGAAATATACATGTCTGCGCGTGTTTCGACCTGTGTTCGCCTTCATGTAGAGCATTCAAGTTAACAAGTCTGGTTGTGATCGCTTGGCGCGTCGCGCTGCACAAATACTAATCGACATCAATGAACAAATGCGTGGACGATACCATGAAGCTCCAGAGGCGCTTCTCAGGAATTTGGACAGGTTTGAAAGGTACACCTGGCTATTATGTGCAAAACAACTCTTGACCGACCATTTATTCTCAATTCTTGACAGCATCCTGATTTCTATCCATCAGTTCATGAGAAAGTTGGCCGATTCAAAATGGAGCGATAGGTTCCTCCGTAAGTCGTCAATTGACGACGCTCTGGTCGAGTACATGCGCATGCTTGACGAGGCAGCGCAGGCTTTTCAGGTGTGCGTGGTGTTTGAATATAGGTTCCAATTACTGAAGAGCCCTACGAAGCTCGCTACTCTCATCAATATACACCTCGCTGTGAGCTCACTGAGAGGGAATGCTGCTTCGGACGCAACTGCTGACAGTGAAAGAGCCATCAATACTACGCCTCCACCCACCTATCATGAGGTTCTGAACGGACCAGATTCAATTGCCATAGAGATACAAAGCCCAGGAATCGTTGATGCAGCGGAGTGCATAGTTGCTGAATCCGATCCTCTGGCGGTAGCAGGAGGGGAATCCTTGTCACCGCCCGAAAAAAGATTTATGGATCATTATCTCCCCGTGGAATTGTCATCACCGACCCTAGAGGATGATCATGGGGTCAGCAATAAATTCTATTTTTTTTTGGCTTGCTCATGCGTGTTGTACCAACCTAGTTTCGACGATACCACCAGTCGGAGGTTATCTTACGTGGCCGGTCTCGACTGCAGGATGGATGGTGGGCTGGTGCGACGGAAGTCCAGGTACAAGGGCAACGAGCCTTGATCAAGAAATATGACGATGGCAAGGACCATGCATACTCTGTAATGCAGCCATGTTCGCATCTACAGGGTGTTGCTCAAATTGTGTTTTCAGAAATGGCTGCGAGACGTCAAGGTGCTGCAGAATCTGTAGTATGTCACACGAAACACTTTGATTTCATCTAGTCTCATTTTCTAGTCACCCCAATTTACCTCAGATGCTTGGATTTTCGGATGAATGAGCCCCAACTCCTTTTATCTTGCTGGCGAATGGTATTCATCCCGTCAGGCATTCGCGATGTGATATCTAATACAACAGCAGTTCAGACACAGAGTCCTCAAGCTCTAGTTCGCGAGGTGCTACGTTCGTCAAGTCTAGGGACCTCGATAGAGCTGTTGTTGCGTTTTGTAAGGTCTTTCTTTTGGCTAGGTGATCAGCATTTGATATATCGAGATACAGTATCGCGACCTTGCTGTGAGTGATCCACCACATATATGTCGCTATTCTTTTGTTGATAGCTGTCTAGGACACGGCGATGTATGTTCAGAGGCAACTCAACCTGGATGAGAACAAGGTTCAAGATTTCATCGAGGTATGTCGCCTGATCTGTCTTGCAATTGATATTTATGGTCTGCAGGCTTCCTCATTGCGAGTCGATTCTCTCAAAACTCTTGTTGTTGGCCTGCCTCCTCCTCGGAATGGCGAGTGGTATACGGCACGGAACTACGGGTTAGCGCATACATTGTTGGATGCGTGTTTGCGAGTAGGCATCGCTTTCATGTGCTTTGAGCTTCATATTAAGGAGCGTGCAAGATGTTGCCAAACAACGGGCGGGTCACTTACTCATATGATAGAGGGGACGAATTTGGTATGAATTCAGGCTCGTGATGAATTGCTCGCTCATATCATTGCAGTGACAGAAGAGATGCAAAAGAAAGTCAACCACCTCGTCACTTTGGCACGAGCCCTACTTCCCGGCGGAAGACAAATCCCCGTACTCCCAACACAGTTAGAAGCATTGATCGAAGAAACGGATTCTGAGATCCCTTCGCTGACTCTGCGACAAATACGAAACCTCACTTGGAATGCTGAAGGCACCCATGGTCATTCCTGGTATGAGAGGAACGTGCCGGCTGATAAGTTTTCTGTTGGTGATATCGGATACATTCCGGTTGGGGGAGACTTCGGATCGTTCGTTCTTCTCAGCAACATCATCAAAGACGGAAAGGCTGTGCTCAGCCTATCTCAGCGGTCGCATGGCGAGCACTGGTGCTGGGACCATGTTCCGATACACAGGCAACCTCTCCAAGCTTACGAGTTGCCTGGAGCTGTTGTAGGGTGAGAATTTTTACGATCTGATGGGAATTATGATGATGACACCGTGACAAGATGGCCTGTCGCAGTGCCCCCATACAGTCAGATTGATGTCGTGGTGGTGCATGAGGCCTATCTTTCTTGTGTCAGGGATGCGTGGCAATATCTATTGAAGAACGGAAAGGGCCATGCGGCCGATAGTGGCATTAGGCCGGAGGATCTGATTCTTGGTTGGCCTTTCCTCGATCTTGCATGACCTTGCGATGTCATTGCTCACCCATTATTACAGTAACCCACGTTGGAACACATCAAGACTTTTATGTCAGGGATTTTCGATCAAAACCTTTTATGACACAAACACATGCAGCAAATCCCCGGTTTGCTGCGAATCAGTTCCATCACCAACATAGGCATGGTTTTACCAGCCACCAGGCTTGGGGTTCCAGAATCACAGCGTTCCGTTCAACCAACCTGCCCTTCCTGCAATAGTTTATCTATTAACTTCATTGGATGCTGATCACGAACCGCATTGGTCACCATCCCCAGTGTGTCTGCCAAATGGTGTATCGCGTCAACCTCTGGCGCAACATTTCACGACGAAGATTGGATGGTGGGTAAATTTTCTTGGATTAGTAAAGTTGGGCTGACCTTGGGCGATACAGGAAAACCGGGTTTTTGAACTATGTTCAACTTCATGCTGAGGACTTCGCTGGCACCTGATGCTTGGAGATTGAAGTTCTCCTGTCACATCCAGACATGAGAACTTCTCCGGCACTTGCAGAATCGACACCTGCACCACTGGTGAAAACTTTGGTTTCGCATGTGCGCCATCATGTGGTATTCAGATGTACGCATGTGTTCCTTCCTATTGTGGTTCGCAAAAGTGGTACTCATTCCTTGAGGACTCAAAGAGCTCGAGTCAACGTAACCATGATGCCCTCTTTAATTATGGACACAATGTGTAGATGCACAAATTTGATAGCGATATGAACAGGTATATAGACAGCAATGTTATCGATTGAGATATCGCATTCCAATGCATTGGAATGGCCCATGCAATCGTGGGAATGATATGTTGATATCAATAAGATACAATAATGATTATCGAATATTCTAATGGATTGGAACACCACATGATGTCATGGGACCAACATCTCAACGACAATTGCAATGTCACACCATTGCAATGGCCCTAGGAAATTTTCAACAATTATAGATGGTGCCACTCAGGCAGACTTATACACCATGGATGAGTCAAGTGGTGAAAACAGGCTGGTCAATCTCAGAGAAATTTGGCAGGCAAAGTGAGGAGTTTAAGCCAGGCTGGTCATAAGCCTAACAGTATACTTGGACATGTCCATCGGAAACCTACAACCTACTGTACAGCAATGTATCACAAATGAATCATAACTGTAGACAACAATACATCAATATTTCAGGTACAGGTGAGCCCAAGAATATGTAAGGCTGTGTTGAATCTTGGATCAATCAACAAATCAAGATGGGCAAAGAAATTGATGGATGACACAAAAATAGGAGTGCCAAGAATTGCAACCCCAAGCAAACATGGACCCATCAATAGGGTGTTTAAATCTTGCAAGTCTGAAAACTTTAGATCATATTCTTGAATCCCAAAGATGACTTACTGAACCATGCAGGCCCTTCAATAGTGAATACAAAGGATGCCAAAAACAGGTTGAAGATGAAGGAGAGAACATGAACAGGACCAGGTGGTATGTCTTTGGCAGTTTCCTGGGTTGTAGGAATAACTGAGATCATGAAAGCTAGGTTCCATGTCAAGATCATGATGAACAATCTTGTGACTGAATTATAGTCCTTTGATGCAAGATACATGGTAAGAGCAATGGCGATGCACCAAACAAGAATAACAGCCTGAGCCACAGTGCCTACAATTACAGGCATGATGAGTTTGTTAGATGAGTTGCAGCAGATGTTTAAGGGGTCAACTTGTCAAGTACTGTGTTGGTATATCATAACGATGTCACAGGTGGATGACATACTATTTATGGCAATTCTGACTCACGTGTGTGTGCTTTGCTCAGATTGTTAGTAGGATTCAAGCTACATTTCAACTGCTCTGCTGCCCACTTGTTTCCCTGTGTCCAGATCTCAACAGTTCATCACACTCTCACAACTGAACGTGCTCTGCCAGGCTAACAAGTCGGCACTTCATGTATGTGACACCTCCATTAAAAAATCTCCTTATGCTCAACATTTCCAGCTTGATATTACACAGTGTCCTGTCCACCGACATTCACCTGCTTATCGGATACCTCAATGTTTTTTCAATGGAATCCTGCCAGATATTTCTTGAGTACTTTTACTGTTAGTATCACTTTGTTCTTATTCTTCAACTTTGTGTTTCCAGTTCTCTGCAAAAAACAGCCCCCACTTCTTCATTGCTTATTCCACCACAGCCCCTCCAATGCCCATGATATGTCACTGTCCTCCCTTCTCAAGCCCTTTTGAAGTGGTGTGGACAAAGTAGTGATGGCACCAAGTTGCGAAGGCACAGCCAAGTTGTTGAGGTTCCATATGTGAAGGGCAAACATGTATGTTTTTTCTCCCCTCCATTGCCCAACCCCACTTAATATCACATAGAGAAACACTTCAGCAAGG
This sequence comes from Suillus subaureus, assembly GCF_016647635.1. Lineage (NCBI taxonomy): Eukaryota > Fungi > Basidiomycota > Agaricomycetes > Boletales > Suillaceae > Suillus > Suillus subaureus. Next base: position 24,355 of record NW_024538626.1, read on the forward strand.
GAGGTTGCATTAGTGAAGCAGAAGCAGAAAATGAAAGTGTTGTACTCCAAGAACTCTACTGCAGGCAGCTCATGGCCTCCAAGCCCAATGTCACACAACAATCTGGCACAACAACTCAGACTCAGCCATCTTTGCAACCACAGCCTGTGATGCTCAGACAGGCTAGACTCTGGACTCGCTTCTGGCTCCTCACTGGTTGTCTGTCTCCTGAATACCAGGATGGTCATCATTCATTTGCGATTGCCTCATCCCCTATGGTGATTTCTCTTGTGCCTCTAGAATATCACACCTCTCTTCCATGAGGCCTGAGGTCTACCTCTCTGCTATGTTTCGGGATTGATATTTGCTTACTTCTCCATTTGTATTTATCGCAAACTGATCTTACTTTGGGGTATTTGTGAGCAATAGTGCATTAGACATCTGCGATGGATATGGCATATTCTCTAACTTTGATGTAGCATCGCAGGAACAGACTTGGCTAATTCACACCCTCACCTGGGGCTGTCAGCATTGTGTGATAGATGTCTATGTAATCGCTCTGCCCATCCAACAGCGATCACATCTTGATGGCATGCAGAGTATCCATTCATTCAATCCTGTTGCTTCAGACATCTCATCCTGCTTGTGTTTCCTATACTTACTCATGGCAGGCATCAAAAAGTCTGCTGTTGTATTCATCATTGCTGAAAAGGTGAGAGGTTTGAAGGTGACAGAGCAGACAAATGTCAAAATGCAGGAACATTCTTTTTTTATGTAAGCATGCAACATGTTGCCTAACTGATCATTTCTTTGCATGTCAGCTCCAGTGAATTTCGAGTTCCCTGCATTCTGGAGGACGTGAGAAAAGTCATCAGAGATGATCCTGCCCTTCTAGACCCCGACAGGTATCTTTGTGACCAGATGAAGGCATTGTTTCTCCATCCTTTCCTGAGGCCTCGCTTGAAACTAGGGCAGAACAAGCTTGACACACTCATGATGGATTAATTGATGTCATTGGAATGAACAACAAGCAGGCACTAGATCTAGATGTGTGAGAGGATACTGTCATATCCCACAATCCGGACCCACGTTCCATCATATTCCCATGCCTTCCGAGCCTACATCCGGACCCCACTTCATATCCAACTCATCCCCAGATCCCCTTCCACTGTGTGCTCCACACCTCAGCAGGATCAACTCCATTCCAGATTTACCCCTGAGCTCCAGACCATCGGATCTCCACTGTTAGCCTGATCCATACCCCCCTGTCCCATCCACCCTATGCACACTCCATCCAGCAAGACATCTGGACTTCACCTCGTCTTGGATTCCAGACTATATCCACCTTCTTGTATTCTGGTCCTGTATCCACCTTGTCTTCCAGATCCCCAGATCTCCGGACCTCCAGATATTAATGCTGGACCTATTCCCACCCTCTGTCCGATATCCTGCACCTATCCCCATTTAGACATCTCTACCTTTCTGGCTTTCGGTTACCTCTTCTTCCGTCTTGCTTATTGATCCTTGTACAAGTCTTTATCTCCAAGTTCATTTACTTATGTTCCATCTTACTTACTAATGTGTTTCCACATGCTTGTACATAGCCTTGCTCCTTTGCTTACTGATCCCCTCAGATGTTGTCCAGTATATAACCCCTGTAGATACTCCTGTAGTTCCTCAGTTTGAATATCAACTTAGACTTGCCCAATCCTCTCTCGGACTTTGGTCCACCTAAGTCTGTCCTACCCATCAGGCCTAGGGATTGATTCCCTAGGCTGGAGCTCCACCTTTCCAGCACTTACCCTCTTTCCGGACTTAGGTCCAATCCCTGTCTCTCCAACTCTACCTTAGGGTAGTCTACCTCTGTTTGTTTCTACATCGGACTCCATCCGATGTAGCCCCTATTCCTTCCGGACCTCCAGACTTCTTGTCCCTTGTACCTCCAGGCATCCTGTCCTTTGGATGTTCCGCCCTCTGAACCCTTGGACATCCTATCCTCCTGTCCTTCAGACATCCTGCCCTCTGTACCTTTGGACATCCTGTCCTTCATACCTCTGGACATCCTGTCCTTTTGTCCTCCATCATCCTGCCCTCCTGCCCTCCTGTCCTCCTGTCCTCCTGTCCTCCAGACCTTCGGACCTCCTATCCTTCCATCCTATTTCCTGTAGAAGTATTACCTTGCAGTGGGAACTCTCCTGAACACTTCTTGCATTCCTCCGGACATTTCCCGCGCTCCTCTGGAAGTCCTCTAGCACTCCACCAGAGTAGCCAGCCTCCAGAAGTCTTCCAGACTTCATTGGACCATCATTGGACCTCATATGAAATGAAGGGCACATACTCAGGTAAGGGGCATAGCATATGAGCTGAGGCCAAGCCCCTCTGAGTCAGTCTCTCTCTCCTTTGAGCATGGTTCTTAACAGATACAAACATGTTGATTGGGTTTTTGTCATTACAAGTAAAAAGGTAACAGGCCTCCTGCTCCCAAAGAGTGACCTGTCCACCAAAGCACAATGTCTGTGTACCTCCTGGGAAGTATGTGTTAAGGTCGTACTCAAAGGGTAACTGGATCTGAAGGGCTTTGGCCTCAGCTCATGTGCTGTGCCTCTTATTTCAGGAAGGCAAGCCTAGTGCATCCGGAAGGTCGGACGAGTAGCATAACGGATCCGGATGACTTCCGGATGAGGGATAAGTATCGTATGGCTAATCCAAATGAGTCCAGACTAGAAACTAATGGTAGTGGACTGTCGGGGACAGAGGCGGATATGGATAGACTATAGGAATCAATCCTAAGTCTCGGAGGGTGACAAGAGTAGAGGTACTCAAGTCCGGAGGACAGGAATGAGCAGAACTAAGATGATATTTGAACTGAGGTACTACAGAAAGTTACAGGAGGTTATATACTATAGGTATCTAACGGAATGATCAATCAGCAGAGTCCAAGGCTATGTATGAAGCATGTGGATAGTCTATTGGTAAGTAGAAATGGATCACAAATCATGAAACAGAAATGAAACATAGGTAGCGGATAAGGGAGCAGGACAGATATACAGATAACTGAAATACCGGAGTTAGGGGGTTACTGAAAAGAGACAAGCACTGGTTGTGGATTTGGATGAGTTGTGGACCAGACCAGACGAGTGGACAGATTGAATGATGAGATGTTGGAGGGAGATAAGATGTGGATAGCATTGGAGATAAGATGTGGATCTGAGATAAGGGTCGAATCTGAGATCCAGATATGCAGATATGACAGTATGCTAGAGCATGCACTACTAGAGGTACTACCTGGATGGCACCTGCTGACAGTGAACCAAAGTATGAGTGGACATAGTAAAAATTGTTGAAATGGAGCCTTGAGGTGATGAAGGACTGCAGACTCACACTGATGGAGAAATAGAGAGTCAAGCCCAAGCGTGAGAAATAGATGAGGGTGGATGGTAATCGCTCTTTTGAAGTTAGATATTTTGCATAGTTTAATGGTCCTACAAGGACTAGGAAATTTGAATATTGTGGTACAGTCAGTTATAATCGCTTGGATTGATACAGTGGTAGGACATACCCAAATACCACAAGCAAGCTCCCCAAACTGTGCAAGAGTACTGATTGGAAGGTGAAAAACAAGAAGTTATGCATACCTAGATGCAAAAGAAAATTCCTCAGAAAGCCTTGAGTTCAGATGGCTTGAATTGAATGGGAGGTAGCAGTGCATCTGCAAGTGGAAGGCTTTTCAAGTAAAGATGTTGAAGGACATTGGGGATTGGGCTGTAATGTATGGTCATCAAATATGCATGCAGAGAGACAAAATCAGTTCAATGTGCCTTGAATCAGAGAAGATCCAGTGTAAGCATGTATAAGTGCAAATCAGCTGCCTCTCTGATCACGACTGCAGGTCAATGAGAGTCAATTTGCCAAATAGAGCATCCAGACAACACCCAGGTTGATGGCCAGTGAAAATGGATGAGATATAATTGTAGTGTCAGCATCAATAGTGTCTTGCACAATTGAAAGTAAATGGCAGAAAGCACATAAAGTTGCTATGTGTTAAATTGAGCACCTGTCATATTCCATATGCCAGACATAGATCCCATCATATTCCCACGCTTTCCGGACCTGTTTCCGGACCCCATATCCAACTCATTCCTGGATCCCCTATCCTGTCCACCCTATGCACATTCCGTCCAGCAAGACATCCGGACTTTACCTCCTCTCGGATTCCGGACTACATCCACCACCTCACATATCTCAGTCCTGTTTCTGCCCTGCCTTCTGGATCCCCAGATCTCCGGACCTCCAGATATTAACTGTACTATCTCCAGACCTATTCCCACCCTCCATCCGAGATCCTGTGCCTATCCCCATTTAGGCATCTCCACCTTTCTGGTTCTCGGTTATCTCTGTTTCCGTCTTGCTGATTGATCCTTGTACTAGTTTCATCTCCGAGTTCATTTAGTTATGTTCCGTCTTACTTACCAATGTGTTTCTGCATGCTCGTACATAGCCTTACTCCTTTGCTTACTGATCCTATTGGATAGCCTCTAGTATATAACCCCTGTACAACTACAGTATAGTCCTCAGTCTGAATATCATCTTAGATCCTGTTCTACTTGCCAATCATCTTCTGGACTTCAGTCCATCTGAGTCTTGTCCTTTTCCATAAGGCCTAGGGAAGGATTCCCTAGGCTGGAATTCTGGACCTTCAGATTTGTCCCCTATGTCTCTGTCCCAAGTCTAGGGATTGCTTCCCTAGGCTGAAGTCTTGCCTTTCCAGCACTTACCCTCTTTCCGGACTTAGGTCCACTTCCTGTCTCTCTGACTCTACCTTAGGGTAGTCTACCTCTGTTTGCTTCTACATCAGATGAAGTCCGATGTAGCCCCTATTCCTCCCAGACCTCCAGACCTCCTGTCCTCTGTACCTCCAGACATCCTGTCCCTCATACCTCTGGGTATCCTGTCCTTCGGACGTTCCGCCCTCCATACCTCCGGACACCCTGTCCTCCTGTCCTCTGGACCTCCTATCCTTCCATCCTGTTTTCCTGTAGAAGTATTACCTTGCAGTGGGAACTCTCCTGAGCATTTCCTGCATTCCTCCGGAACTCTCCTGCGCTCTTCTGGATGTTTCCCACGCTCCTCTGGAAGTCCTCCTGCACTCTCCACCAGAGTAGTCAGCCTCTGGAAGTCCTCTGGACTTCATCGGACCATCATCGGACTTCCTCTGAAATGAAGGGCACATACTCGGGTAAGGGGCACAGTGTACAAGCTGAGGCCAAGCCCCTCTGAGTCAGTCTCTCTCCCCTTTGAGCATGGTTCTTAACAGCACCTTGGGACAAAGGGATGAACAGGGTGAATAAACTGCCATAGTGAGCCATCTGAGCTCACTGACAGCATAGTATGATTGAGTTGAATCTGACCTTCAACATTAATTTAAATTTTCAGATTGACCCCTATGCACATTTATCACACCTATCACAATGACCTCTGAGTCAATCAAGGATGCTTCAGTATGAATTATTATCTTGATCTGGCTTCACCTTCTCCTAGTTATCAATTTCATCTCCATGGAATGGTACCCTTCCTTGGCTGGAAGGGCCAATGCTGCCAGTATGGCAGGAACTTGGCTCTTATATGCTGTCCTAGTGCATATTCCAACTACCCGCAGAATTTGCCTAAAGGATACATGCAGCCTTGGCTTCCTATGCTTGGCCTTCTGCTTTTTGTGGGTGGTAGGCCCACAGAATGATGACAGCCACAAAATGGAGACATGGTCAGGCCACTCAGCCAAAGACCTTGCAAGAAACATTGTCATGTACTATGGTTTTACATTGGCATGGGTACTGGGGTTTATACATATGAGTGTGCATTTAAGTTTCTTGGGGGATTTGATTTGGAAGTGGAACTGTCTGTTCCTGATGGTTTGGTCTCTGGTCAAGGGCTGGTCGAAACAGGTGTCTGATTGTCTCATTGGACCCAGCAAGAATAACAATGTGGAGTTGTTTGCACATTGCTCATTGGTAGGTATTTCATTTGTTATTCATAACAAAGCTAATCATATGTTCAAGCCGCAGGAAGATCCTGATTTGTCACATCATTCAGATGATGAGAAACTGCCCAATTTCAAGGTCTGAGCGCACTGGGCCATCTTGACTGAGTCAGGCTGTACCTGGATATTTACATTTCTATTATATATTCAATTACTTGGTATTTTGTACTGTGATCCTCAGCTGCAAGTCTAGTCTTTCTCCATATTCATTCATAATCAAATACTAGTTCAACATCCCTTGCAGCCTCATCGTGGGCCTGAATTCCCTCTACTCAAAGTGTAACTTCAATGAGTCATGTTATCTTCTAACTTCTCCATACTTTCAGTTTTCTCCACATCACTGTTCCTTCATACATTGCTACCATGCCAGTCCATCATCACCATCGCATGACAGCACTCTTCTTGCCCATTATTCCATCACACTGACTCTGATACCCACGATACACCATCCCAGCCTCACCCTTTCTACTGAGCTCAAACTCTTTCTGGATTACAGTGCAGACAAAGTGATGCAGAGATCTAGTTGCACGAGCATCATTCAGCCATAGTTGGCACTAGCTACCGTGCTGTCCTGTATGCACAGGGCAAACATGTGTGTCCCTGCCTTCCTCCTCACTGGATGTTCGAACTCTACCTGATTTCATACACAGGCATGCTTCACTCTTGCAGACAAGTTGCAATCTGTCAATAACTTGTTTCATTGTTTAGATATAATCATCGGGCAACTGCATTACTATCTGGTTATACTTCTGCCATTACCAACACATTCGCATACATCGGTAGCCATTTCCTAAGCAGATGCTCACCTGCAGCCTTGCTCACTGGAGGTCAACTGAAACCATGCTAGCACACTGGGCCTCTTGCTCACAGTGCAGCTTAGCCTGCTCATCAAAGTTGTTTAATCGCCTATTATTCCACCCCTTGTTCTTTCATCATCAATGCTAGCTTCATAATACCCCCAACTCAAAATGTGTTCTGTGCGGGATATATCTAGTGAGACATTAATTTCCATCACACCATCATGTGGTTCCTAAGGTCTTGTTCCTTGTTCTGTTTGCTACCCTTTTGTGAGCTCTATCTCACTTGTTTTGACAGCAAGGCTGGGTAAATGCACTATGGCATACATGTTTGACTTTGAGGAGGGTGGGGTGGTATGACACAATGATAATTGGGATTGACTGATGTTTTATGTGATTTGGACATTGCTTGCTGGACAGTGTGCTATAGTACAATTCAATATTTATGAATTTTGCACACAAACCACAGCCTCATGGTTGGCATGGGTCTGTAACAAGCCTGACGAGTGCCTATTGCTTGAATGCATTCCACTACCATCAGCATCTAGTGAGCATTCCACCCATCTATTCGATCTCAAGCACTTGAAGCAGCCTTTATGCCCTGCATTCTCTATCACATCTCAGTCTGACTGTTCTATCTGATCATCATTGCTGGACACCCACACTAACCCTTTCTGAATGAATCAGTGTCAGTATTTCCATCTCTTATAACCTTTCTCACTATCTGACCTCATTGGTAGCTCTTGCATATGTCTGAAGGATCTTGGGAAAAGCTTTCCCAGGTCGCTGTCAAGGGTGCTCAATACAACTCTTGTGAGCATCAGCCCCATCCGAAATGTTTGGAAGGGACCAGGGTGGTCCTTCTTAACCACATCTACAAGTCACTGGACAACCAAGGAAAGAACCAACTTATCTGGCTGCATGGCACAGTGGGTGTCAGAAAATCTGCTGTTGCATTCACTGTAGCTGAGAGAATGAGAGGTCTGAAAGTTGTAGAAGGAAGCAAGGAAAGGTGGCTCACAGGAACATTCTTTTTTTCATGCAAGCACATGAAATGCCGCACAACTGGTTATTTCTTCATGACTCTTGTCTACCAGCTTGCAAGCAATTTTTCCAGCATCAGGGAGGACATGAAAAGAACTATCCTCGACAATCCTGCATTGCTAGATCACGACATGTCTCTTTGCAACCAGATGGAGGTGTTATTTCTTCAACCTCTCTGGAAGCTTCAGCTTAGATTGCATGAAGGCCTGCCTTTGACATTTGTTATTGACACCCTTGATGAATGCATCAATGAATGCATCAATGAAGATGCATCTAAAAGTGAGCTCACTGATCTTATCTCCTTGCTTGGTGAAGCACTCTGTGATCCTGATCTGCCTGTCACCCACATCCTGCTCATGAGTCATTCAGAGGAACATATCTGTGTAGCCATGCGCACTGCAGAAATGCACCCATTGTTATGCGAGATACCAGTGAAGACTTCTGGGGAGGGTGTTACTGCCACCATCTCATTGGATGGCATAGATGTTGACAGTGACATGTGTTTTCTTGTGACATTCATTCGCAAAGCTGGGAACTCGCCATCCTGATTTTCCTCAACCATCAGAGGATCAACTTACACAGCTAGTGGGCCAAGTGGGCAGACATTTTATCATGGCTTCTACGATGATGAAATTTATTGATGATCAGCAGAATGATCCCCGCAATCGGCTCCAGCTCATGCTCAAGTTAATGAGTGAACTGCTTCCAGGAACAGAGGTGTACAAGTTGTACGACAGTATCCTTTTGACATGTGCTGACCCAGCACTCACATATCTACACTTGTCTGTTATTGCTGCCCTTGCTGACCCTCTGCCAATAGCACAAATATCGAAACTTCTTGGCCCTTGTGAGGGCAGGGACATTGAAAGTGTATTGGTGCAACTATGATCTGTCATAGATGTTCCTACCAACAGCAATCTCCCCATGAATATCTACCACTCCTCTGTCCATGACCATGTTTCTCACTACTTGAACTCCTCCCTCCATCAAGTACATGACATCACATTGCCACACTCTCTACTCGCTCTTTCCTGTCTCCACTTGATGGTGCACGACCTTCTAGATAACACAGCTCTTCCAGATGTGCTCTCAGAATTGATGAAGCATAGTCAAGTTATGGAATCCCATGAACCTCAGAATTTGAAACATGCATTGGACTTCATCATCCAGCCACTTGAGCCACTGCAAGTGCTTATAAGTCTGTTATGGCTTTGGGGGTATCATAATTCAGAATTACAATTCTGGCTGGATACCCAGGATGGGCGTGCTTGGCTGAAAACTAAAGGAGTGGGAGATTGGGTTCAAACACAGGATGGGCAGGACTGGCTAGCAATGGATAGGTTGAAAGTGGGGTTGTGGACATGGTGAAGAAAGCTCTGGTTGCAGACCAAGAGAGGGAAATGCTAGTCACTCCTCCACCCCTTGAATATATCCCGGCCACTACAGACCTTGCACAATGCCTTAAACCTACCTCCATCACCTCCATCACCTCCATTACCTCCATCACCCTCATCACCTTCATCACCCCACTATACTCTCCCATTGTGGCTGGCTGGCTGGAGATCACAGGTGAGGGAGGGCTACTGCGGACCACAGGGGGGGGGGGGGATGGCTACTGCAGACCTCAGGTACACAAGCCTGGCTGCAAGCCTCAGGCAGGCCACACTGGCTACAGTGGTTGGAGACCCAAGTCAGGAGATACTGGCTGCTGAGCCAGAGTGGGCAAGACTGGCTACTGAGCCAGGAGGCCAAACACTGGCTGCTGACTCAGGGTGGGCAAAACTGGCTTCAGACTCAGGGTGGGTGACAATACTGGTTTCAGGCTGAGGTTGTGCAAGAGAAGCTACAGACACAACATGGGCAAGACTGGCTGCAGACTCCAGAGGGGAGAGAGTGGTTGCAGACCCAGGGAGGCAAATACTGGCTGCAGACTCCAGGTGGGCAAGAGTGGCTGCAGACCCAGGGGGGCAAAGACTGGTTGTAGACTCAGGAAGGCAAAGACTGGTTGCAAACCTCAAGTGTCCGAGAGTGGTTGCAGACACGTGGAGGTAAAGATTGGCTGCAGACCTTGGGCATCCTAGAGTGGTTGCAGACACAGAGAGGAAAAGAATGGCTGTAGACTCTGGGCTGGCAAGAGTGGCTGCAGACTCAGGGAGGCAAAGACTGGTTACAGACCTTAGGCATCTGAGAGTGGTTGGAGATCTGTGGAGGTAAAGACTGGCTGCAGACCTCAGGCATCTGAGAGTGGTTGTGAACACAGGGAGGTAAAGACTGGCTGCAGACCTCTGGCGTCTGAGAGTGGTTACAGACACAGGGAGGTAAAGACTGGCTGCAGACTCTAGACATGCAGGAGTGGTTGCAGACACAGGGAGGTAAAGACTGGACACGGACTCTGGAGGGGTGAGAGTAGCTGCAGACACCAGGAGGGAAAGACTGGCTGCAGACCTATGGAGGAAAAGACTGGTTGCAGACCCTGGGTGGGCATGACTGGTTGCAGATGCCCCAGGGTCAAACATGGCAGTTGACAACTCTTTGGGTGACTATGGAAGAGTTCTTGAGCATGTTGGAATCAACCAAAGAGTTCATCATTATTCCAGATTCACCTCTACAGCCTGCTTTTCAAGTAATCCAGCAGTTCAAGAGCTTGCCAGATTTCTTGATGTTTCTGGCCTTCCTGGCATTTAGGCACCAGGATCATTCGGCCTTTACATCAACATACAACCGTCCTCCACCAGACATGGGGGCCATCCATGCAATGATGGCCTTTATTGATTTTGCAAGCCAAGCATGGAAATGAAGTCAATCAACTTCTGATGCTCTAAAGTATGCATGTCAAAACTGGGCCCTCCATCTCTCTCAAGCTCCGAATCCACCAGACAAGAGGCTTACCTATATACTTGTGTCATTCTGGACTTGTAATCTCCTCTCCTGGGTCGAAAGGCAGTGGTGTTTGAAGGATCTGCACTCTTGCCTCACTATTTTATGTGAAGGGGAGAAATTTGCACAGGTGTGTGTTCCCAATGAAGTTTTTCCAGTCTCATGACCTGAACTGCACGTTGTAGGGAACAAGATTCCTCTAGGCATATATTGCCCATATTACAACTCATGATGATTGGTATAGTGTATGACTCACCATCTATGACTTTCCTGTGAAATGCACCAGAGGTGTGACACTTTCCTGCATTACACGACACATTCCCATGCACGCGCTTAGCGTGCTCTTCCCACACTTGGTTGCACTTTGTCACACAGCATCCTGGAGCATCCATCCATCATCCAACCAGTTCCCTAGTGAGTCCCTTTTGTCTATTTTCATTATCAGACCATATTTAGCATTATATGACACTATATTTTGTCATGGACCCTTACTTTACATCATTTTACATACTTAGAGCACTCCTTGTTCACTTCCAAGCCCTGGGAGTGTGCCTAGGCACAGCTTACCTGTGGCCTAGAAAAGTTTTCATAGACCTACCACTACCACAGAATACAGCAACATCCACCATGTCTAGTAGCATCTAGCAGTTAGAATTTATCATCCTCAGTCAGCATGCATCAGAGTCGTCACCCTAGTCACCAGTAACAGTCCATTATCACCATCAGTCACCATTCAGCAGTCTCAGCACACATCCTCATGCCCACTACCAGTCTTTTATACGTCCACACACAGCACATGCCTTATTCCCACACTTTGCACTCCTACGTGCTCCACATTCCTGTGTGTGTGCTTTCAGCACACTTCACCAGAGTTGACCTGGTGTCACCCAGTGGATCCTTGCTTTCTTTGCTTCCCCTAAGGGTCGAACATATCACCTGGTGCATTTCAACCAACACTTAGAGAGTCAGTAGCTTTTCTCTCACTCCAGAGTGAGAGCCCCTCTTTCTTTCTTTTGCTCTGCAAGCCCAGCAGAGTTGTTGAACCTTCAGCATGCAGGAACATCTTCAAGTTGCAAGGTTATCTCTATCATGAGTCTGAAGCACTTAATGTTACATGACATTCCTCACTATTTTGTCGATGCACATTGATTCTTTTCATGTCTTGACTGTTTATATATATCACCCATCTAACTCAATTATACATTTTCTCTCATCCCAGCAGAGCCTATGCTTCCCTTTGATCAGACAAAATAAAGGCATTGTTTTAGTAGCCGAGTACAACTTAGATTCATAATTTAATGTGTGACCTGGGTGCCACTGTACCACGCTGACCCCTCTATGTTAAAATCAGCCTTGACAAGTTTAAAATTTTGCCTCTTTATTACCAAGTCCAACTCTCCTCACCAAGCTGAAAATGTAAAACTCCTCACTGCAATGGATGACCAGTAATGAATACATTGTGTAGTCCCATGAATTATAACCTAGAACAGGCTCGAGTTCTGGGAACCTTGGTTAGATCATGTCCTGAAGGACTTTACCAGCACCAAACAGGTTGACTTGAATGATTGGCAATGCTTGTATGAAATGAATGTGGTAAGTTGAAGTGAGAAAAAACTGCCAGTGAATGAAGCCAAATAAGAGCCATCAGGGGTTTGCTTGACTCAGAGGAAGACTGGATGTGAGAACTTCTTTTTTGCATGCTAAGTGACGTCTCCAGCAGAACAAAAACTATTGATTGTTAAGAACCATGTTGCTCAAGGGGGAGAGAGACTGACTCAGAGGGGCTTGGCCTCAGCTTGTACGCTGTGCCCCTTACCTGAGTATGTGCCCTTCATTTCGTATGAGGTCCGATGATGGTCCAATGAAGTCCAGAGGACTTCCAGAGGCTGGCTACTCTGCTGGAGAGCGCTAGAGGACTTCTGGAGGAGCGCAGGAGAGTTCCCACTGCAAGGTAATACTTCTACAGGGAACAGGATGGAAGGATAGGAGGTCCAAAGGTCCGGAGGACAGGAGGACAGGAGGACAGGAGGACAGGAGGGCAGGATGATGGAGGACAGAAGGACAGGAGGGCAGGATGACAGAGGACAGAAGGACAGGATGTCCGAAGGACAGGAGGATAGGATGTCTGAGGGTTAGGAGGACAGAATGTCCGAAGGTACGGAGGGTGGAACATCTGAAGGACAGGATGCCTGGAGGTACAAGGGACAGGAGGTCCGGAGGTCTGGAAGGAATAGGGGCTACATTGGATGGAGTCCAATGTAGAAACAAACAGAGGTAGACTACCCTAGGGTAGAGTTGGAGGGACAGGGATTGGACCTAAGTCCGGAAAGAGGGTAAGTGCTGGAAAGGTGGAGCTCCAGCCTAGGGAATCAATCCCTAGGCCTGATGGGTAGGACAGACTTAGGTGGACCAAAGTCCGAGAGAGGATTGGGCAAGTCTAAGTTGATATTAAAACTAAGGAAACTACAGGAGTATCTACAGGGGTTATATACTGGACAACATCTGAGGGGATCAGTAAGCAAAAGAGCAGGGCTATGTACGAGCATGCAGAAACACATTAGTAAGTAAGATGGAACATAAGTAAATGAACTTGGAGATGAAGACTTGTACAAGGATCAATAAGCAAGACGGAAGAAGAGGTAACCGAAAGCCAGAAAGGTAGAGATGTCTAAATGGGGATAGGTGCAGGATATCGGACAGAGGGTGGGAATAGGTCCAGCATTAATATCTGGAGGTCCGGAGATCTGGGGATCTGGAAGACAAGGTGGATACAGGACTGGAATACAAGAAGGTGGATATAGTCTGGAATCCAAGATGAGGTGAAGTCCAGATGTCTTGCTGGGTGGAGTGTGCATAGGGTGGATGGGACAGGGGGGTATGGATCAGGCTAACAGTGGAGATCCGATGGTCTGGAGCTCAGGGGTAAATCTGGAATGGAGTTGATCCTGCTGAGGTGTGGAGCACACAGTGGAAGAGGATCTGGGAATGAGTTGGATATGAAGTGGGGTCTGGATGTAGGCTCAGAAGGCGTGGGAATATGATGGAACGTGGGTCTGGATTGTGGGATATGACATTGATGCTGACAACCAAAAACATTTGAACAGAGTGAGATTTGAACTCATGCCCCCAAAGAGACCAGATGATACACTCATCAAATGAGCTGGTTCTCTCCTTAGTCTGGCACCTTGGACTGCTCGGCCATCTGTCCTAGGCCTGAGCCTTCCTACCATGAAATTTTCACTCTGATACTGACCAAGATCCCCCTCAGCTGTCACCTCCTGTCCAACAATGGTGGCCAACTGAGCTTGCACAACACTTTGCAGGAAACAATGCCCATGATGATGGCGAGTGAGGAGAAGAATGAATGCTTCGAAGACCAGATACTGAGATGAATACCTTTGTGGAATCACTTGCAGGCACATATTGGGCCCATAATTCTAGTGTTGAGTCAATTGACAGTGTCATGGTATAGGCTAACTAATGATTGACACATCGAGAGCTTGTGCCCACAAGGCAAACATGATGAGCAGAAAATCTAGGGATCAAGGCTTGATAATGAAAATCACACTAAAGGTACAACAGAGTCAGATGGTCTTCTACGTGGTCAGGAGAATGAATTCTAACAACTTCCTTTGTCATCTCCTTCCACTTTGCAGTTGCTGGTAGATGACTAGGTGTGTGTATATTCAAGGACAGCAGGAATGTGGTAAATGGGCTTCCCCACAACCTGTTGATGGACCCTCACTTGCCATCTATGTAATAGTCAAGGATGCCTATTGCCCAGTCCATTTCACTGTTACAGTCACATTCACCCCTATTCATTTTCTCCTTACTATCCTTGTATTACATCACGAGCCGCATGATGCTGCCACTAGACCTATCTTTGACTCATACATTGTATTACATCATGACCACCATTGCCATTGCTAGATGACCTATTCTTTCCATCACTTACGCGTCCTTTATCTCTGACTCATATCCATTCCTACACCTGCCCTAAAGCACTTGTGGTTTACTATAAATAGTTCTCTTGTACACTTTAGTTCTGCACTTTAATCTTACTAGGTTTTCACCTGGAACATCTTTCGCTTAGGATCTCCAATCCTAAGTTGTCTGAACTGATATTCAAGTCAAAGACACTCTCTTTGCCTTGTCTTACGACCCTTGCATTTGCAAGGTCTTGACTATAACTTCAGCCATCACTCTTATTGAGCAGCTGTTGTTACGACCATCCTAGTTCATAACACTCGCAAGGCTTTGGGCCAATGTGCCTCACCTTCACCCTAAAGTAATCATGCTTGAATGAAAGACATCTTGAGTCAGACAACTCTTTGCTGATGTCCTCTACTGCAACACGCAGTAGGAGCACCCAAATTTCGAGTCTGTGATTGGTCAAGGCAAAGTGCCTATCTCCAAACTCGTAGGTTGCGGCCAGGTCAACTGCATTGTGAAGTGTTTTGATACATCCTGCAGCATAGGAGTGCGGAGTTTTTGGGAGGGCCATGTTATAGTGGGAACAATGACCGCTCCATAGAAACATGTCCCATTTGTCATATCTCTTTATGACCTCCTCCATGAGATGGAAGAAAGCTCTTTTGCCTTTGCCATATGAGATCATGAGGCTGATATTGAATATTCCAACAAGGGAGTATGTGAGGTCTTCAATACAAGTCGTTCGCCTCCTGGACGCCCACAACATCTTTTCTGGCACTTGGTTGATGCCAGGTGTGAATGATTTAAGATCTTTCATATTGATGTCTGTGAGCATTGATATCTTCTCCATAGTGACTTTGCTGTCTCTGTCATTCATAGAGCTGTGGATGAGAGGGTTCCAGTTTTCTCCATAGAATTTGATTTGTGATGGAGCAATGAGCTCTTGAAGCATCCATCCTCTTTCAAACCAAACATTGACTGCCTTTTCACCACTTGCACCCCTCTCCTGCAGTTGAAGAGCTGCGAGGTTTGCTGTTTCCAAAAGGAGAGCAGTGCATATATGGGAGTTCCTGTACCAGCAAAACATAGAGTGGATGGATTCGTCCAATTCTGAGCTGCTTGTTTTGTCTATGCAGCACATATTGGACCAAGCGAATTCACAGCTGTGAACATCCTTCACTGTATGGCAAAAATTTTGAAGCTTCTTCCATCCTGGCCCATGACCAACAGGAACTTCTGTTGGTTCCTCTGGCATCTGGTGATACAGAGGCTCTTGCTTGCCCAGCAACCATCTATGCAAGAGGATAGCATATTTCAGTTCTTTTTTCATGCACTCTTTGATGCAATCCTCCCTCTCCTCCTCATCTATGATCATCTTTTCAGCAAATTTTGCATGAATGTTGTCAGGGACCCTTTTCTCTTTGAAATGCACCCTGACGAAATCCCTGTCCACAAGTTGAACCCTTATCTTCTCACCACCTTTGGTGATATGAAGTAGACAAATGGGCATCTCATTGGTGATGTATTCATGGAATACTTCTTCTATGAGATCTCTGAGGGGGTCATGGCCATCTGTTGCAGCAACAAAGGCGCTCATTGTATGAACATTGCCTAGTGACTTGAAAGTTGTCTAGGAATATTAGAAAGCAGCAAATGCCATATGCATAACAAAAACTCACGATCGACAACCTCTGATAGTGATGGTGAGTGGGAGGCTCCCTAAATGCTCTGGAAGGAATACAAGAAGTTCTCATCTTTTAAAGGCTTGTGAACCCTGCTATGAATGAACAGACATGAGGACCTGCAGATCCATATTCAGTATATCATCACGTACATCACCCTTCTTCTCCTGCGCCATCAATACAGCAATAAATTGCCTTTGTGAAACCTAAAGAAACTGTATGAGTCTCCTGCACTGCATACAAGATATCGGAACATGCTGATGGTCGTTCAGAATCAAAGCTGACAGTCTAGAACGTTCGCCTTCTAGAACTGGGACACATGATGCAAAGATTACATACCATGCACATTGTCTGCACATGGGGTAAGCGTCTCTGGCTGTGTTGGTTCAGGTAGACATGTGTAGAACTGCAGGATGCAGTTTTTTCACACCATCCATTCTCAGGCAAAAAATAAGCCACCCCCCTTTTATTCAAGTCATTATTCCTCAAGTCGATGCAGCCCACGGATGCAAAGGCAGACCGCTGAGATGTTATCAATGCATGCTTGTGAACATTGAGTTGTACATGTCTGTGAGGGCTTGTGTTTGATGACATCTTTTGCTTGTGACTGCACACTGTTGCAGGAGACAAAAAAAGTCAGACTGATTGATATGCCTATGAAACAAGGGAGACATAGTATTTTACAATAGATCTGCTGGTCCTCCCTATCACCTTGGCACTGGATTTGAATAATTGATGTCAGTATTAATGCCTGGGGAAAGAAACTGGGTGGGCAGTCTAACTGTCCATCCATCTCCTACTCTTCCACCCTTCACTGCTGAAGGTTCAACAACTCTGCTAGGCTTGCAGAGCAAAAGAAAGAAAGGGTGGCTCTACCTCTGGGGTGAGAGGAAGGCTACTGACTCTCTAAGTGTTGGTCGAAGTGTGCCAGGCAATATGTTCCCCTTAGGGGAAGCAAAGAAAGCAAGATCCACTGGGTGACACCAGGTCAACTCTGGTGAAGCGCGCACGTGGGAATGTGGAGCACATAGGAGCATGAAGTGTGGGAATAGGGCGCACACAGTGCGCGAACGTATAAATGACTGGTAGAAGGTGTGAAGGCATGAACTAAGACTGCTGAATGGGCTGGTGATGATAATGGACTTGGGCTGATGACTAGGGCAACAACTCTGATAGATGCTAACTCATGATGGATTCTAACTGCTAGATGACTACTGGATGGTGGTTGGTGTATATCTGTGGTGGTGGTTGGTGTATGAAAACTTTCTAGGCAACAGGTAAGCTGTGCCTAGGCATGCTCCCTGGGGCTCGGAAGCAAACAGGGAGCACTCTAAGTATGTAAATGATGTAAATAAGGGTCCATGATGGAATAATATATCGTATGATACCAGAAATGGTCTGATATGAGAAATAAATGAAAAGGGACTCACTGGGGGACTGGTTGGATGATGGATGGATGCTCCCAGATGCTGTACGACATAAGGCGACCAAGTGTGGGAAGAGCGTGCTAAGTGCATGTGCAGGAATGCGTCGCATAGTGTGGGAAAGCGTCACGCCTCTGGTGCGTTTTGCAGGAAAGTCATGGAGGGTGAGTCATACACTGTACCAATCGTTGTGAGTTGTAATATGGGTGATATACACCTGGAGGAATCTCATTCCCTACACCGCTCCTCCCATAAGCTCATGCATCAAAAACAGCATCTGAAAAACCCACAGCTTGAAGTGTGTTTATGCAACATGGAACAGCATGCCTAGTATGACATCACGTCTGGTGCATTGTCCAATTGTGTCCTTCCAAATTGGTAAGATTGCCTCCTGCACCAGCTAAAACTACCTGTCAATGTCATTCAAACCATTGTGTTCCAAGAAGAAGGCCAACCTTTGTATATCCTTGTGCTTTAACATGTGGGTACTGGATAATGCACTCTGTGGCATGTGTTCTCCTTCAAGGAGCAGGGTATTCAGTGATGCCTTACCACTGACAAGTAGCGTGCAGCATCCACTGCAGGAAGTAAATAGTCCAATTCAGGCTGGGAATGGAATGAACGCTTGCATATGTAGAAGCTACAGGTGTCAGGAAGCTGGAGTTTAATTTAGCTGAATGAGCCTTTTGGCAGTATGGCAAAGACACAGGACTGGTGACCAGTTCAGCTGACCACATCCTTCAGAAAGAATGTGTGGTTTTGACATACTACCAAACTGGTTGATCTCTGAGTTGGAGCGGCACAGTATGAGTGGCAGGGTGTTAAGAACCATGCTCAAGGGAGAGAGAGACTGACTCAGAGGGGCTTGGCCTCAGCTCATACACTGTGCCCCTTACCCGAGTATGTGCCCTTCATTTCAGAGGAAGTCTGATGATGGTCTGATGAAGTCCGGAGGACTTCCAGAGGAGTGCAGGAAACGTCCGGAGGAGCATGGGAGAGTTCCGGAGGAATGCAGGAAATGCTCAGGAGAGTCCCCACTGCAAGGTAATACTTCTACAGGAAAACAGGATGGAAGGATAGGATGTCCAGAGGTCCAGAGTATGGAGGACAGGAGGTCCAGAGGTATGGAGGATGGAACGTCCGAAGGTACAGAGGGCAGAACGTCCGAAGGTACAGAGGGCAGAATGTCCGAAGGTACAGAGGGCAGAATGTCCGAAGGTACAGAGGGCAGAATGTCCGAAGGTACAGAGGGCAGAATGTCCGAAGGTACAGAGGGCAGAATGTCCGAAGGTACAGAGGGCAGAATGTCCGAAGGTACAGAGGGCAGAATGTCCGAAGGTACAGAGGGCAGAATGTCCGAAGGACAGGATACCTGGAGGTATGAGGGACAGGACATCCAGAGGTACAGAGGACAGGAGGTCTGGAGGTCTGGGAGGAATAGGGGCTACATCAGACGAAGTCCGATGTAGAAGCAAACAGAGGTAGACTACCCTAAGGTAGAGTTGGAGGGACAGGAAGTAGAC
Organism: Suillus subaureus; assembly: GCF_016647635.1. NCBI lineage: Eukaryota > Fungi > Basidiomycota > Agaricomycetes > Boletales > Suillaceae > Suillus > Suillus subaureus. The sequence goes on from NW_024538626.1 coordinate 43,651, forward strand.
CTAAGTCTGGAAAGAGGGTAAGTGCCTGAAAGGCAAGACTCCAGCCTAGGGAAGCAATCCCTAGACTTGGGACAGAGACATAGGGGACAAATCCGAAGGTCCAGAATTCCAGCCTAGGGAATCCTTCCCTAGGCCTTATGGAAAAGGACAAACTCAGATGGACTGAAGTCTGGAAGAAGGTTGGGCAAGTCTAAGGTGATATTCAGACTGAGGACTCTACTGTAGTTGTACAGGGGTTATATACTAGAGGCTATCCAATAGGATCAGTAAGCAAAGGAGTAAGGCTATGTACGAGCATGCGGAAACACATTGGTAAGTAAGACGGAACATAACTAAATGAACTCGGAGATGAAACTAGTACAAGGATCAATCAGCAAGATGGAAACAGAGATAACTGACAACTGGAAAGGCGGAGATGCCTAAATGGGGATAGGTGCAGGATCTCGGACAGAGGGTGGGAATAGGTCCGGAGATAGTACAGTTAATATCTGGAGGTCCGGAGATCTGGGGATCCGGAAGGCAGGGCAGAAACAGGACTGAGATATGTGAGGTGGTGGATGTAGTCCGGAATCCAGGAGGATGTAAAGTCCAGATGTCTTGCTGGATGGAATGTGCATAGGGTGGACAGGATAGGGGATCCAGGAATGAGTTGGATATGGGGTCTGGAAATAGGTCCAGAAAGCGTGGGAATATGATGGGATCTATGTCTGGCATATGGGATATGACACAGGGTGAAACAGCCCATAGTAGGGGTACATATAAACCAGTCTGTTTATGGGTCTATCATCAAGACATGTCCCCCGCAGGTGTGCTGATGGATTTGTGTGACTGAGCATGCTGGTCCAGTACTTTGGAAATTTGTGTTAGTATGGTTGGCCATTATGAGGATTATGTCTTTGCAGCCATGGCCGTGTAGTGTTGTGGGCAGAACTGATGAGTTCTGTCAACTGGTTTGGCAGAACTGTGAAAAATTGTTGGCAGAACTTGGCAAAACTCAGGGTTGGCAGAGAACTAGTCCATAGTAATATGTATGTACATTGCATATATCTTTAAAAGTGTGAAAACAGAGTCACAGACACTCTCAGCTGATCCTTTGTCCCAGAATATGGTTCATGCTGGTGGCTGCCCACTGCCCAGTGCCATACCTAAGATTCAACGATGACTTTGAGTGTCTCAACAAAGTTGCCAACAGCTCTGGCCACTACTTCTGGAAATGTCAGCACTGCCATATCATCTGCCACTGCAAGGATGCTACTCCCAAACTTCACCAAAAAGCCCAGACATTTATTATGAACAAGGCAGAGGGCAACAGAAAGCCTGCATGTTGTCGGCATATGCATATGCACACTTGTGAGGAGGTTGGAATCAATGTTGATGTCACCCAGAATCTGGAAGCCAATTTTGCATGGGTGCCTCCACTTGTAGCAGAGCCACAAGATGTAGACAACCTCCTTGCAGGTCCCAAGACCATATCAGCTGATGAAATTGCCAAAGCATTTGTTGCTCTCAAAGCACAGGAGAATCTGGAAGAATTTATGAGTATTGACAATGTGGAGGTCCTTGAAGGGAAGGCATTTGATTTTGCTGAATTGGAGCAGGTTGACTAAGGGATAGTACCCCAAGCTGCTGTGGATGAGATTGATGTTGTGGATCATGATGGTGAGGATGATGGATGGCATGAGGCATCATTGATGTCTTCAGTAGGACTGACAGTCAATATTGATGTTGTAGATATAAAATTTTCACTGCTAGAGTTATGCCACTTGGCAGAACTGGTTATTCTGGTGGCTCTGCTGGCAAAATCAACCTCTGCCCACAACACTACTATCCAGGCCATGGCATTAGGCTCAAGATCATTCCTTCTGAATTACTATGTAGGGAGCCAGCCCTCTGCCACTTGCCACTTGGTCAGGTATACAAATTTTTCCCAACTTAAAGCTTAAAGGAGGATGCACTTCATATCTTCAAATCTGTCTTTGGTGTGTCTTGGGGGTTTGGAGACCTCCTGTTAAGAACCATGTTGCTCAAGGGGGAGAGAGACTGACTCAGAGGGGCTTGGCCTCAGCTCATACGCTGTGCCCCTTACCCAAGTATGTGCCCTTCATTTCATATGAGGTCCGATGATGGTCCGATGAAGTCCAGAGGACTTCTGGAGGCTGGCTGCTCTGCTGGAGAGCACTAGAGGACTTCCGGAGGAGCGTGGGAAATGTCCGGAGGAGCGCGGGAGAGTTCCAGAGGAACGCAGGAAGTGCTCAGGAGAGTTCCCACTGCAAGGTAATACTTCTACAGGAAACAGGATGGAGGGATAGGAGGTCCAAAGGTCCGGAGGACAGGAGGACAGGAGGACAGGAGGACAGGAGGACAGGAGGACAGGAGGACAGGAGGACAGGAGGGCAGGATGATGGAGGACAGAGGGACAGGATGTCTGGAGGTACAAGGGACAGGATATCCAGAGGTACGAAGGACAGGAGGATAGGATGTCTGAGGGTTAGGAGGACAGGACGTCTGAAGGTATGGAGGGTGGAACATCTGAAGGACAGGATGCCTGGAGGTACGAGGGACAGGAGGTCCGGAGGTCCAGAAGGAATAGGGGCTACATCGGATGAAGTCCGATGTAGAAACAAACAGAGGTGGACTACCCTAAGGTAGAGTTGGAGAGACAGGGATTGGACCTAAGTCCAGAAAGAGGGTAAGTGCCGGAAAGGCAGAGCTCTGGCCTAGGGAATCAATCCCTAGGCCTGATGGGTAGGACAGGCTTAGGTGGACCAAAGTCCAAGGGAGGATTGGGCAACTCTAAGTTGATATTCAAACTAAAGAACTACAGGAGTATCTACAGGGGTTATATACTGAACAATATCTGAGGGGATCAGTAAGCAAAGGAGCAAGGCTATGTACGAGCATGTGGAAACACATTAGTAAGTAAGTCAGAACATAAGTAAATGAACTTGGAGATGAGGACTCATACAAGGATCAATAAGCAAGATGGAACAAGAGGTAACCGAAAGCTGGAAGGCAGAGAATGCCTAAATGGGGATAGGCACAGGATATCAGACAGAGGGTGGGAATAGGTCCAGCATTAATATCCAGAGGTCCAGAGATCTGGGGATCCAGAAGACAAGGTGGATCCAGGACTGGAATATGAGAAGGTGGATATAGTCTGGAATCCAAGATGAGGTGAAGTCTGGATGTCTTGCTGGATGGAGTGTGCATAGGGTGGACAGGATAGGGTTGTATGGATCAGGCTAGCAGTGAGGATCTGATGGTCCAGAGCTCAGGGGTAAATCCGGAGTGTAGTCAATCCTGCTGAGGTGTGGAGCACAGCGGAAGGGGATCTTGGAATGAGCTGGATATGATGTGGGGTCCGGATGTAGGCTCGGAAGGCGTGGGAATATGATGGAACATGGGTCCAGATTGTGGGATATGACACCTCCTGTGAATGCAATATGAGGTTGTCCTATGGCAAGCCTGAAGTTGAACTATTAACAATCTGCTTAACAAGTCATTCAATTTTATGGTGAAGCACACCATGCCAATGTGTACCCCTTGAAGCTTGAAGCTGAGCTTAAGCGTCCAAGTTCTGCCAGTGGCTGTAGTGCCTGTGATACTATGTGTTAGTGCTGAGCAAGCCTCAGCTGGATAAGCACCTTGTTGTCCTCCAGCTGCATTCCACTATCATCCACACCATTCCATTCGATCTCAGGTAATTCTTGCACCTTTTGTTTTGTATCACTCTACAGTGAGTAACAGCATTCGATCAATTCATTACCCAATGCCTCACGATCACCACCACTGGACAGACTTACTATGTAAAACATCATTTCATTACATCACCTTAAAGGATTCAACATTATAGCTTCGTCTTCTATCCTTGGATCAGCATCCTGGTAAGTCTCAAGGTAATTTCTGCTTCTGTGGTTTCTAACCTATAGCTGTCTTTACCTGCTAGTAAGACTTTATCTCACAATCTGTGCTATGATTATCATCATCTCCTTGTTGAGGAGTTATTGTGAGTATACCCATCTCTCCTTCCTTCTCTCCTTCTGACCTTATTATCAGATTTTGGATATGTCCAAAGGAGCTTGGGAGAAGTTGGCCCAGGTCACTGTCAAGGGTGCTGAGCATGACTTTCATGAATGCTTGCCCCATCCCCAATGTTTGGAAGGGACCCAAGTAGACCTCCTCAACTATATCTATGGAGTATTAGATGACAAAACGAAGAACCGACTCATTTGGCTCCATGGTATAGCAGGTGTCAGAAAGTCTGCTGTTGCGTTTACTGTAGCAGAAAGGATGAGAGGTCTGAAAGTGACAGAGGAGACAAATGTCAAGAAGCAGCTCACAGGAACATTCTTTTTCTCCTGCAGGCACATAAATCGATGCACAACCGGTCATCTCTTTGTGATGCTTGCCTACCAGCTGGCCAGCAATTTCCCCAGCGTCAAGATGCATGTGACCAAAGCCATCCTCAAGAACCCTGCTCTGCTACACCCAAACAGGTCCCTTCGCAATCAGATGGAGGCGCTGTTTTTCCGACCTCTGCAGCAGCTCAAATACAGACTGCATGACTGTCCACCTTTGGCATTTGTTATTGATGCCCTTGATGAATGCACAGAAACCCTCGACCAATCTGCACCAGAACCCCTTGACCAGTCCACAATTGAAGCCCTCAATGAAAACAAATCCAAAATCAAGCTTGCTGAATTCATCTCCTTGCTCACCCAAGCTCTTTAAGATCCTTATCTCCCCACGACCCAAATTCTAGTCACAAGCCACTCAGAAGCGCATATTCATGAAGCCATGCAGCACGAAGATGTGTGCCCATTGGTATGTGAGATACCAGTGAAGATTTCCAGACAGGGTGTTGCTGCCACCATCTCGCTAGATGGTGCAGATGTCAACAAAGACATCTATCTTTTCTTAGAGCATTCCTTTATGAAACTGTGAAGTCACTTTCCCACTTTCCCATAGCCAACAAGGGTTCAACTGGAGTGGCTAGCAAACCTGAGCGGGGAGACATTTCATCATAGCATCTACAATGATGAAGTTTATCAATGATCGACGCAATGATCCCTACAACCAACTTGAGCTCATGCTCGATCTAGCGAGTGACCTGGTTCCAGGAACGGAGGTGTACAAGTTATATGATCATATTCTATCCACATGCGCCAACCTGACACAGTCATACCTGCACTTGTCCATCATTGCTTCCCTTTCAGATCCTCTGCCTATGTCCCAAATCTCCAAACTTCTTGGCCCTGGTGAGGGCAGGGATGTCAAAAGAGTACTGGTGCAACTACACTCTGTCATAGATGTTCCCACTGACAATAGTCTCCCTGTGAATATCTATCACTCATCCATTTGTGACTATGTTTCCCACCCCTCCAACTGCAGCCTCCCTTAAGTAAAATATATCACATCACCACACTCCCTACTCATGCTTTCCTCTCTCCACTTGATGGTGCGCAAGATTCCTGAAAGCACAGCCCTCTTCGATGTGCTCTCAGAATTGAGTAGGCAGAATCAAGCTATGGAACCCTGCAACCCTCTGGATTTAGGTGGCTCATTATCCTTCATGATCCAGCCACTGGAGTCTTTGCAAGTTCTTACAGCTTTACTATGGCTTCGGGGAGATCATAGGCCAAAGTTACAATACTGGCTAGTGACCCTAGATGGGCATGCCTGGTTGCAAACTTGAGAAGGGAGGTCCTGGATGTTCACTGAGAGAGGGGAAACAGACTGGTTGCTCACCCAGGGGGGCAAGGACTGGCTGCAGACCCTCTGTGGGCAAGACTGGTTGCAGACTACACACAGGCAGGACTGGCTGCAGAAGCCAGGTGTGCAAAAATGGCTCCAGACAACACATGGGCAAACATGGCTACAGAGCTCAGCTGGACAAGACTGGCTGCAGGCCACACGTGGGACAGAGTGGCTGCTGACTCCGGATGCACAACAGTGGCTGCAGATTCCAGATGGGCAATGGTGGCTGCTAACCCAGAGCAATGAGGAATTCTCTGAGTCCCTGCCCAGGGATAACATGCTGATGTCCCCATCTGTAATACATGTCCCTGGCAGGAGACACACCCTATCAAAGTACAAGGGGCAATCCCAGCTGCAGATCCAAGAGAAATAACACTGGCTGGCAACCCCAAGAGGGAGATGCTGGCTGACAACTCCAGTAGGGCAACACTGGCTAGCAACCCCAAAAGGGCAACACTGGCTAGCAACACTGGCTGCAGATGGAGGATGGGCAAGGCTGGTTGCGGATGGAGGGGCGAAGTTGGTTGACAATGCAGTATGGACAAGGTTGGCTGCAGACACAGGGTGGATGAAGCTGGTTGCACACCTGGGGCAGGTGAAACTGGCTGGAGATGGAGGGGCGAGATTGGCTGCAGACCCCAGATGGGCAAGACTGGTTGCAGACACCACAAGGTCAAATGTGGAGGTTGATGAACGTCTGGCTGACAATGGAGGAGTTTTCGAACACATTGGAAGCAATCAGGCAATGCATGATTGTTCCAGAATTGCCTTTGCAGCCAGCTTTTCAAGTTATCAAGCAGTTCAAAAGCTTGCTGGATTTCATGATGTTTCCTGTGTTCCTGGCGTTGAGACACCAGGATCATTCTATCTCTGCATTACCCCCAGGTTGTTCCTCAACAGACATAGAGATCATTCATTCTATGAGAACATTTATCATTTTTGCATGCGAAGCACATGAACAAAATTGAGGATCTTCCGACATTCTCAACTACGCATGCCAAAACTGGGCCGTCCATCTCTCACAAGCCACGAATCCATGAAATGCGAAGCTCACCCACATACTTAAGTCTTTCCAGGATCGCCATCTCCTTTCCTGGCTCGAAAGGCAGTGGTGCACGAAGGATCTACAGTCATACCTTACTATTTTATCTGAAGGCGAGAAACTTGCAAAGGTATGAGTGTTAACAATTTTGGTTTCCTAAACTCACAACCTAGCCTGTGCATTTAGGACCATCTCATCGAAGTTCCAGGGTCATCTTAGTAACCAGTCTGAAGCTGATGGATTCGTGCTGCACTATCTTGTTATTGCTATGCATATTGATTTCTTACTGTAATATTACTCGAGTGTATATGCAGTATCACCAGTTCACCCCTCTAACCAATTGATCGTAATCATGGCACGTATGGGCGAGTTGGCTCCATTCTTGCACCTGAACAAGCCTGCGACGCAAGTGCAACAAAATTGTAGCTTGAACTCAACCAACGGTTAGCTTCAAGGGGTACAGTTAATAATAGTAATAATATGTGGCTGTGCTGAACATATCCCTATCCAAAATTTCCTTTCACTTTATGATACGTCGACATTTACATAAATCGAGGACGCGCCCATCGGAGAGTCGGGGACCGAACTACACGCCAACTGCTCTCTCATTTTCGAAAAAAATTCCTGCTAGAAACTTTGTGTCGAGGAAGAGTCACGAGGAATGCATGTATTTCGACATCAACCAAGACCGTCATCCTTGAATGGCCACAAAGTTTGTCGCTCCGCAAGGGACTTGAGTTTCCTCGGTATTCGGAATTATTTCAATGACCTTGAAAGTCAGAAATACAATCACGAAGTCCTGGGCGCCCGTCGGGCGCAGTTTTCGATTTCGCGTCGCTCTCGGGGTTCAGCGCAGATGTCACTTCAGAAACCGAAGGAATTGGATATCCCAATAGAAGATTATTACTCTGGAAATCATGCCCCTCTTCCACCTTCTCAGCGCTCTGACTGGCGGCTAAGAGCCACTTCGCGCACCAGCCGTATTCAACTATTTGATGGTCAACGACACAGGAGATACATCAAACGTACAAATCCTCCCCACATCCAAGTGCAACAGGGAGAGCCTTTTTTCGAAGAGATTCAGGCATACAATAAACAGTTCGTTGCTCTTATGAATTTTGCCTTTGTATTAAATCAGCCGTTCGTAGTTTTTTATCTTTACTGGAGTCTGAACAAACCGAGGATGAGGCAGTTCTGAGGGAGCGACTGTCCACTTGGTCGTTATTTCGATTACAAGAAGAAGGGTATACGATGACGGGTCTTTCTGCTTTTTGGATGGGCGCACCGAAGTTTGGACGTTTTGTAGCTTCATTTTCTCTTGGTCCTGGTATCGACTTGCCAGATCATAGGTTCGAGTGAGTTTTTGTCTCCATTTGAATCTCGTCGAATAAGCGTACTTACTGTGTCCAGGAATGGTACGCAAGTTCTTGTTTCAAGGTTTGATCCCCTTCAGGAGCCACCACGCCGAGGAAGTGTCCTTAACAAGACTGCATCACAACTGCGCGTGGCATTCGAAGAGAAATTTGAGGTTGAAGGTGGCTGCTGGCGCTTGGATGTTGGGCGGTCCAACATCGTGTACATTCGTATGCGAGAAGCCATTTCTCGATTCAATCAAGACCCGCAAGCACTAGAAGACCGAACTCATTTGATATCCTCTCCAGACAACCAGTTTATTCTCCACGGAACTCATTTGCGAGACGTCTTGTTGCGTTCATTTTCTCCGGATAGACCATCACTGCATGTACCGTTGCAACCTCCAGATGAGGTTAAGTATGTGCCTCGAGGGAAACTTGAGCATGACAGTCGGGAGGTGCGAGAGCATGGAGGCGCGTTCAAGGAAGACATGCACATCCAAAGCTGGGCAAGGCGATACTCACAGGTCAATCCAATTGCAATAGATGGTGATCCGGTCCTTGAGGGCCTGAATGCCACGCAGATTCGAGCTATTGCCATGATGATTGGCGAACGGATCAGTCTTGTTCAAGGAGTACGTTTCATCTGGTCAAGTAACATTGAAAACTAAAGGACATTCACTTCAGCCGCCTGGTACAGGCAAAACGAAAACGATCATCGAAGCTGTGAAATTACTCAAGGTTCGATTTCCTCGCATCGATTTATATCTGTCTCTGAGGTGTTATTCAAGGTTCACTTTGAAGTGCATCATCCTCTTCTTGTCTGTACTTACACCAACGTTGCGGTCGATAATCTCGTGGAGGGTTTTGCAGCGGCTGGCGTGAAACCCCTTCGGGTCGGGTTCGGTGCTAAAATCAAATCGTCTCTGTACGAATATACTTTAGATGCGAAGCTGGAGGCGCATCCTCTCAGGCTTAAAGTCGACCAACTTCTGAAAGACCAGGAAAACGTCGAAAGAAAGTTAGGCGCGCTGGAAAATAGAATCGTTGTAGCTGAGAAATCGGGCAGTGGAAAGCTCAGTAGCATGCGGACTGCGTTTACTCTATTGGAGAGGCAAGTTTTGGCGTTGAGAGCGAAACTGTATGCGCTTCATCAGGAAATGCTCAACGATATCACTGCTGCTGCTGACGTAGTGAGTGACCTATTATCTGTCCCACTTTGCCTCGGACTCACGACTGCTTGGCAGATTTGTACAACGTGCATCACATCTGCTAGCGCCGCACTCAATATCCTTGACTTTCCAGTTGTGTTTTTAGATGAGGCTTCCATGTCAACAGAGCCAGCGTCACTCATTCCTTTGATGCGAGGAGTGAGCCGGCTGAACTCTTTTCCGTATTTTCGTTCTAACCATTAGCAGTCTCAACATGTTGCCCTGATTGGAGATCATAAACAATTACCTCCCGTCATTACCAGTCGCGAAGCGCAACTTAACGGCCTTGGGATCAGTCTATTTGAAAGACTTACTGAAGAAGGAGGTGTGTGGTTCTGACGTCAGAAGAGTTCTTATCTGGAATATCAAATTATAGTTGTTCCATCAATTATGCTTGATGTGCAGTACAGGATGCACCCTTCCATTTCTAGATTTCCGTCGCTAGAGTTCTATGACTTTGCTTTGCAAGACGGGACGGTGGACAGCGCTGGTAACATTCACCCCATGTTATTACCTCCGCTGTCAAGTCACCTCGAGCAAAATGTTCTCACTGGTCATCGTCCCTCTGTTGTATTCATTGATCACGGCGGTGCAGAAACTCTCAAGGACCGCAGCAGGGTGAACTGGAATGAGGCTCACATTGTTTGTAGCATCGTTGAAGATTTACTCTTGCAAAACGAGGTGAGCGCCGCCTGGTTGTCGAGTATGTCCGACTGACATTCTTTCCAAGAACTTGCTAGGGGCGAACATAGGCGTCATTGCGCCATATGCTGCCCAGATTTCACTCTTGTATCGCCTCCTAAACACCGATGCCAAGTATCGCAAGCGCTTCGAATCCACTCTTGGCGACCACCGAATGATGCAGCTTGGCGGTATCGAAGTGAAGACGGTGGATGGGTTCGAAGGACGCGAGAAGGACGTCATCATCTTTTCGACCGTGCGAAATAATACGTCGGGGTACATTGGGTTCCTTGCTGACAGACGTCGATTAAATGTTGGACTGACGCGTGCGAAGAGAGGGCTGTTCGTTGTTGGGAGTATTAGTACTCTGAAGGCTGGGAAGATGGCCAAGGGTTGGTCAGGTGAGAGTCCTGCAAGGGTGGGTAAAGGGGCTGAGGCTTGGAGGCGATACGCGAAATATCTCCTCGAGGAGAACATGGTGCTGACCCTTAGCGGAGATAGATTAAGGAAAATGCTGTACGGGCACGCGCCAAAGGCGACGTTGAGCTGAGTCTTTTCACTTGCTGAATCACGGTACATATCACAATTGGTTATTGGTGTCGTATACTCTTAGCGTTATTGTGTCGCACAGCCCCTCTCTGTACCGCTATCAGAAAGCACGTAAGTTTTCCATCGACCTCGAAGCTTGACAGAAGTCAGAACCCTCCAAGGCTATGTTTTCGATCATTGATTGACACTTTTCGGCGCTCATATTACGTTGTACCCATGGGACAATTTGAGACGGCTTGGCACCTGGACCGTAGCCGGACGACATGCAACGTATGCGATTTCGCGACCCTGATAAAAGCGATGCACTTGCACATTCCTCGTGTACTATAAGCTCATCAGACTCGGAGTTCGCGCCGTTGACAATTACTGTTCGTAACAATGGTCAAGGTGGGATTCGACGCTAAGTAGCGACTGTTGGCATGAGCCCGCGGTTGATATATATGCGGTAGTGTGAAAGCCTTCAAGCTGCGATTTGCTGGACGAGTACGTGAATACATGACATGCCTGATCCAGATCCGAACCGCATAACTTGAAGCGGCCCCGGCGCCATCGCTGGAAGCACTGCTCCGTACCGCGGCGCAACTACTATAAACTCAATTTGCCCCGGTTGTCCACGTCCGAGGCTAGCGCTCAGCGCTGGACGTCGTTCAACGTTGATAGTTCCTTGCCGGTGTGAATTACCGAAAGAGATAAAAGCTAAATCACTTTTCTACACAAGCGTTCACAACCCTGTATAGTGAGGCCTGAGGGATTCGCACCTTCCTTTTTTCAGGGACAAATTGGAGGTGGGCCTTCGATGGTGTTGTGTTGCAGGTCTTCGGGCTTCCATGGCCACTGAGTCTATAATTGCGAAAAAAGGGAATGATGCCTCATTGTGCGCAGTACAAAGAGCGGGGTTCCGAATGTTATGGACCCGACGCGGTGCCGTGTCATTCATTATTGAAACCTCCGTTAGTGTTTGAGTTACGGCTGAGTGTAGTTGAACGTAGAGCCGAGGAAGCGGGACGAAGTACTTCTTGGATAAATTGATGATCATTTGGCAAGGAAGTTGATGATGATTTGAATCGATGTTGAAGCAGGATTACGTAGTTACGTAGGGAGCGGGATGGAGCGGAAGTAACCGTCCGAGCACTGGGCGACATATCGCACTCTAATTTGACGGTGTGAACTGTGACGAAATACAATACCGTAGCCTCCTTCCAGGACAGTTGAAAAGCACCTTGTGAGATGTTTTTTTTTTGGTCTTCTCTATCTCAGTTCTTGGTAGTACCTTCTCTATTTCTGGTCAAACTCGCGTTCTATTAGATCTTCAATCACTTTAATCTGCAAATCGTTCTCTCTTCCTCTTACCTGGCAACCAACAAAAATGCCATCTCCGCTGGCGGTATCTCCTTCAAATAGGACTGCACATACACCGCTGCACAGTACTTCACCTATGTCTTCCAATTCCTTCCTCATCCCACCAGTTCCCTTCGGCGCCATGTTGCGTCAGTTTCGCAAGTTGTCGCCTCCCTCGTGTAATTCCTCCCAGTCCGTGAATTATCCGCTGGTACACCTCGAGTCAGTCGGACCTAATTGTATTCCTCGATCGGCTAATTCTCAGCCGCCCTCACCCCTTGCTGGCCTGGGCGCTCCATTTATCCCTGTATCCTGCCAAATGTCAAACGATTTGGACATTGCTATCCCAGCGTATCACCGCTTTCACAACGACTCCCACTTGAATTTGTCTCCAACATCCTCAGGGAGCAGTGAGGGACTCTCCTTGCCGTCGTGCGAGTTCCCTGCCACTCGGTCATTATTTGAGCAATTCAGAAATACACGATCGCGCGTCTTGCTCGTAAGTACCTTGGTTCTTCACCCGTTTCAATGTCTGATAGCCCATTTAAAGCTCCAGAAAGATCGTCGCTGGCCATTGCCATCATTTGTGTCGTTCTTCACAGAGGTAAGCCCAACACCAGTAGAACGTAGACGCACCCGTTGAATCATTGTCTGAACAGGGACGAGATCGACGTGCTTTTGTCAGACCGCCCATGTCCATGTGGGTCGCGAACGAGTGCATTGAGCCAAACGACGTTTGGGTGATATTTCAGTCACACGAGGATGTAAGCGGCCCATTTCATTCTTTATATGGTATTGCTCCCTCGAACCCCCTGACGCCTAATTTCCTTTTTTGGACACTGCCATGTCCTCCACGTGAGAGCGGGTAGTGCAAAGGATACCGTTGCATTGCTACCAGTCAGGCACCCCCGAGATAACCCATATCGATGATTTATTCCACTTGCTGGCTCTTTTTTTTGCTCATTCACTTTTACTAATTATCCGATCTTAAATTTACTGAACATGGCGTATCCTAGGCTTGCACAGCGCTTTCTCTCTCTCACCCCTCCATCACCATCACCCCTGCTCTTCAGAGCGATTTGGAGCCTTTTGATAGATTGCGCAGAGTCGATTCATTGCTCAAGGTGCGTCACGATCATATCGGTGTAGCTTAGCAGCGGCTCAATCCGAGGTCGCCGTCCGTCAGAATTCTTCTGCGATTTCATATCCTGCTGGTCTCCGCATGTCCCTCTCAACACCTGACCTTCATAAATGCGTACCATTTGGGACGTCCGCATTCGCGCAGACTATCGGGTCACCAAATGATGACTTTGTCATCTCCACCAACCCGCCCAATCCGCGAACAACATTCAGGCTGGGTGATTGGATGTAAGCACTTTCATTTTAGGTTACTCCAATTTGCAAACACCGATTTTGTTTGTGATCGGTATGGAGTTGCCTAGACTTTTTAGGGGCAACTTTATTTGAAATGAATTGTAGAGTCTGTGTTGACTTGTTCTTCAATAGATGCAATTCCCCCAACTGCGCAGCGCACAACTTTGGGTGAGTCTTGTTCTTTGACGAGGTTACCGTATCTCTGTGTACTCTTTCATTCCCGTGGAATCGGAGAATCCCGACGGAGCTGGGGGAAAACATTACATTCTGGACTTCCTCGATCGTCATATGCGTCATCATTACCTACTTTGAATCGCTCTTCTAGAATCTCTCGCTATCTGTATCTCGCTATTTCCCCCTGCCGTCCCATCTCTCATACAAGGATGGTGCTGACTGATTCCTTTCCTTGCATGATTCTACACAGGCGTAATTTAGCTTGCAGAGGTTGTGGATGTCCACGTTCTGAGAATCCCCCCTCAACGATGCAGCGACAAGGGTCTTGTGGGCCACCCGTATCGCGTCTTCCAGTATCACCCCGCTTCGTCAATTCATCCGGACACACGCCCATGCCCCAAAGCAGTCTTTCTCCATCAGCTACCTCTCCTCTTTACTCCAGCGCCGGTCATAACATGCGTCATGCACCCCCGCCTATCCAGCCGAGCATGATGGGTGCAAAACCTCCCTCGCCTGCCCACCCTCTCCTCACTCCATCTGGTCGTTCTTTTGCGGTCGGAGGCAAGGTACAAAACGTCTCTTCGGACCCGTTGTCGCCGTGCGTCATGTATTGGCCGGATAACGAATCATTCCCAGAACAAGGCCAGATTCGACCAAGCAGCTTGATGGTTGTTCCAGTAAGCATTACACTCTGTGTCCTTCCTTTCCAATCTGACATGTATTATTCCCTAGCAGCCCCCGATCTTGAACACTGGTAACCGTGGGCCTATCGAACATCAGCCTGGTGATTGGATTTGTCAAAAGTGCAATTATCTGAATTGGAGACGCCGCAAAGTTTGCCAGACTTGTTTTCCTTGTAGGTGCACATCAACTGCGATGTTACATTCTTACCAACGTTTTGTAGATGCTGAAGGAAACGGCGATTCCATCTCCGCTGCTGTGCAAGCGGAGCGCATCAACTTACTCACATCGCTCCTTGCGCAGAACCAGCTTCCGCTTGCGAGTGGTCCCCCATCCCTTCCATCTCAAGCCCCCCGGTCTCATTCCATGACACCCCCGCAGCGCCGCCGCATGTTCATGGACAACGTTCCTCAGAATCAGGTACCATACCGATCCCGCTCGCATTCTAATTTCGATGTGGGTACGCAATACTCAGACTCTCAATTCATCTATGAGACGTCTGCTCCCCGTCGTACCTCCCCGTCTTCGTTCCCAAGTCTTGGTGATCACGAGGACTATCTTCCCTCCAATATCCCTGCTCCTTTACTTCCGTCTTTCTTGCAGGATATCGTGCAATCCCCCACTCTGTCTCCGAGTTCTACCTCATCCACCGACCTCTCCCCAGAGGATTATGATGATAGTTTCTCCTCGGAACGCTCATCATTTGGGAAGGATCGCATTATCACGAACGACTCTTCTTCGAACCTGCCTGTTAGCAACATCTGGAAGCTAAACGACGAGGAAACGAAGGGTATCGCGGGCGTTGCGTTGCCCAACATTGGCTTGATAGGGAGTAGGAAAAGCAGCCACGAGGCATTGCGTCGCCGACCTAATTCGCCTTGATTGTAAGCTCTCGTTGATTCAATTTGACGACTGTGCTCACCTTGCCTTTAGTCACCACGTATATACATTAAGCATAGGGAAGGATACCGACAAGCAAGGTCAAGTGCGGACACCACAGGTCTCCACGGATGGACATGCGGACAGCGTCCTGGGTATTGTACGGAGAATACGGTTAGAGTGATTTTTCTGGTATTTTTATTTGTTCTTCCCCTAGTGCTGGCTCATATGACGGACTGCTTGCTTTGACGCAAGGCGTCCTTGCGCATTTTTCTGCTTCATCTTCGCACTTTCAAGTTGGATCTCGCAATCGCACCAGCATATTCTGCATATTGTTTATCTTGGTCATTTATTTTATCTTGGAGTTCTTACGCCTCCTTTATGTACTCCTGCATAGTCTAATTGTGTTCGTAAAAGTTTGCAATAGTATCGACGTGTTCACCAGTTATAGGAGTTGACTTGACAATGTTTGTATATGTTAGCATCAGAAGGTGTTGCACACCAAACACAAATAACGCGCTTTCCTATTCTGATCATAGTAGCTTTTGCTATCTATGTTTGCACACCGCATATTATGTCTGGTGTTGTGATACAAGCCCAACAATATCAGCCCTCCGCCGCCACCACATTCCTCACGACCCCATCAAGAAATGCGTCCGAAGAATCTGACCTCCTTCGCTCCATACGCGCTGCCATTCGAAGTTCCGGTACCAATACCGTGAACACAACTTTTAGCCCCCTCTCCACAAGTGGATCAGAGTCCTGGATAGACCAAGAACTTTCCTGGAGCGACTATTGCGTTATCCTAAGCGAAGGAGGCGTCATCAAGAGAAAATGGGACCTCAGTCAAGAAAACCAAATCATCCAACATGCCTGTATCGGAAAGCTCACACAGCCAACAGCATCCTCCAATCACCAATCCCACGGCAGTGCCCACTACACACGATCAAACGAAACCCCCGGAACGACAAACATCTTCGGGCCATTCGCCTCACTCAGAGAGGAATCGAAAGCTGTCGAAGATTCAGACGAGGAAATCTCGGGTGTATTTATTTTCTTGAGAAGTATTGGAAAGGTTTTTTTGGAGAATGGGATGGATTATACGTTTTCGCTTCCGTTTCTTGTTCACAGGGCGTGGCCGCTTCGGCCTCATGGTGTTCTTATCCAGCGGATCCTTGATCCAGCTGAAGTGGATGAGGCTCGTGTTACAGGAGATGATGTGTTGCCCACCATATTCACCATCACGAGCGCGTTTTCGGAGCCTGAAGCTGTTGGAATCTCGAGTGGTATTTTGGGAGGTTTTGGTGATGAACCTGTTGCTTTGGTAGATGAGGAAGAGAATTGTTCCAAGCCGCTGGTTACTGTTTCTGCTGGAGACGAGGTTGTTTGGGTTTCTCCTGGTGTTCCTAATTCGACTGGCGAGTTTTTGGTTACCTTTGATGCAGACAAAGGGGGTCTGTCTATATGGAGATATGCCTACTTGAAGCCCAAGGACGCTCCTGTGCCTCTTACCCGGACCAGACGTCAGAGCATTTCGCGAAAGAGTACTGGGAACAGGCGACAATCGAGTGTTAGCGACCTTTTGGAACTTGACCGCCGTTTACCTCAGGATATGGAATTTGATGGCGAATTTCCCCCACCGTTTCCTCCAATGTCCGGACTTCCGCCTTCGACGACGAGTAATATCACTGCTCAGCCACCAATGCCAGGAAGAAACCGAGACTCCATCACCCGCCTAGATCTCAGTTTGACAATGGATAGAATGGCGCTTGGAGGACAGAAAGACCCAGAAGAGTTGATCACCCCTGTTGAACATGGAAGAATGAAGGCGTCTTATTGGGCCCAGCAGTTGACCACTCATCCTTTGGGAGGGAGACAGTAGGAGGTTATTGATACCTCACCTAAACACACACTCATGTTATTGTAGACTGCCGACGCGTGATATCTCTGTTGCATCATTTGATCAACGCTTTGATGGCAAGGTTCATCGCTCGCTCCTCGCAGTCTGCCTGCCCGAGGCTCAGGTGATTGTCTTTATGATTACCATTGAGGAAGACAAGAAATCATTTGTGGTTGAGAGTTTTGGTACTCTGGAAGCCGTTGCAATCGCGTCGATACGTGCGACGCGTGGTGACATTTGGGACCTTCTTGCGGTGAAGAAGGATGGTTCGTTATCATTGTTTACTCATGGATTGCACGAGCTCCGTATACGGCTGAGGCTCGCGCAACCCTGGAACGGCGACAGCAACGATTCATCTGAGGTCATCTCACTTGATCATGTTGTAGCATTGAAGCATGTTTGCGTCTCGTCGGTATATGTGGAGATGAGTGATGGGAAGGTCTATTACGCGCGACTGGACATGGCCCCACGCGATCCACTGGTGACCCAGGCCATACAGGTTCTGGCACTTGTGCTGCCCAAGGCTCAAACTTTTGACCTGCAGCGAAGATTTCTCGAGTCTTGGTCACAGCGTTACTTCCGAACATCACCTGGGGTCGAGTTCCGGGAGTTCACGCTCGCACTTTTCGCGCTTCTTGAGCTCAAGCTTGTGTATCCTTTCAAAAACGACGAGTCCGCAAATTCTTCTGTATGGGAAAGATTCTCAGCTTTATCCACTCCTAATCGTTCTTTCAACGACGATCCGGCTCTCCAACGCTTGAAGCTTCCTATACCCCCGACTACACAACATTACTTCCTTTTCACTCTGACCGTCAATCCTCTTCTGGCGCCTGTGCTCTATGCGTTACACATGTTGGCAGAGGACCTCCGCTTAGTGGTTCTTCGATACGAATCCCTCATGTTACTCATTCCTTTGATATGTCAAATTGCACACATCGTTCGACCAGAATGGGCAGATTACTGGAAGCGCCTCTGTCCTAATATCATGCCAGGATGGCCTGCCCCATCTACAACGCGTCAGTTTATACGTTTCTTTCACCGACATGTTTTTAATCTTCTTATTTAGGTGTGGACATGTTGGACGACCGCATACCAGTCTGGCCACCAGATATGTCGGCAATTCTTTATGGAAGCATAAGTAATCCTGACTGGCAATTCCCTGCGTATGGAACTTCCAGACTAGCTCGATCTTTTTCCATCGATCCATCATTTGCTTTTGGGGACGCCGAACCGCTCGTGTCATTGCAGCGTCTTACGGCAGCCTATGTGTGTCTTGCCGACAAAACGGTGTCATCTACGCAAAAGCGGGCAGAGCTGACCGTTGAAAAGCTCGTCGATATACTTGGGACAGCAGAGAAGGGATCTGCGTTTCTTAATAGTCTTCCATTGGGTATTGCAGCGCCCCTGAGGAGAAGCAATTAGAACGTGCCAGCTGTCGCCTCCTTCTCACTGGCGCAAAGAGCATTATGACCTCATTGGCCGGCGTGACTTGGCTTTCAGCGTTGCTGGAACGCAGCCAGAGCTTTCTCAGAAGGGCATCGCTCAATCTGCCGAGACCTACATGGTAGGGACCTACAGTTCAGGATATATTGTAGCGGCTGATCTGATTCTAGAATACCCACCGACGGATGACGATCGGCAGTCTGGCCGAACAGGCCAAATCTGCAAGTATCGGAGAAATCGATGCGGTTTCTGGAGTCGAACTTGATCTCAAGGGATTCACTAAGATCCGTTTTGGCCAGGATCGCAGATTGGAAGAGGTGGCTCGTATGCTTTGTTCGTCGGCCGTTCCATCGGTTCGGCTTGTAGAGCGTCCGGAATTGAAGTGAGTAGGATAATCGATAAATTTGGTCAAGGCTTCACTAACAACTGTTGAATAGTGAACATGACCAGGCGAAGGAGCAACAGCATCAAGTGGTTCGCATTGCAGAGCGAACGCTGGCACTGCCCTATGGTCGTGCTATGTTCACCTTTGGTTCTGTATTGACGGTCACGAAAGAGGCCTATGTCACCCCCAAGATGGAGTATGCGGTTAAGATACAACCATCAAATGTTACTTCTGCACCCGAGCTTGGCAAGATACCTGTCGAATGCCTTAACTGGGGCGAGTTCCATAATGGCGTCGCAGCAGGACTACGCATCTCTCCGGAAGCTCGTGGTGTAGAGAGTTCATGGATTGCCTTTAACAAGCCTTCCGAGCTCACCCCAGAACATGCCGGCTTCCTGTTTGGTCTTGGGCTCACGGGGCACCTCAAGGAAATGCTCACATGGCATACCTTCGGATATTTGACCCCAAAACATGACTTGACTTCTATTGGCGTCTTGCTTGGTTTGTCAGCTGCGAACGCTGGGACGGGCAATCGCCATGTGACAAAGTTGCTTGCTGTTCATACTCCAGCCTTGCTTCCCACGCAGAACGTCGACCTGAACGTATCCCTCATGACTCAAGCAGCCGGTTTGGCGGGAGTCGGAATTCTATACCTCAGTACCAGAAACAGACGCATGGCAGAAGTATGTCTCCACCAAATCAGCAGAAAAGACCTCGTGCAACCGGACCTCAGCAATGAACACAGAGAAGCTTATACTTATTGTGCAGCATTAGCCTTCGGCATGATAATGCTAGGTCAAGGCTCCTCCGTTCCCGCAGATCTCTCATCGCTCAATCGCCTCCGCGTCCTCGTGCATGGTGAAGGAAAGTCAGTTGTGAACTCCCAAGCACGGTCCACATTCGATGTCAATATCACCTCGCCAGCAGCTTCTATCGCACTTGGGCTGATGTATCTCAAGACAGAGCGACGAGATGTCGCTGACATCCTGGAGATTCCTAGCACGGTCTTGGAGCTGAACCGCATACAACCTAGTTTTTTGCTCATGCGGACTATTGCAAGATCCTTGATCATGTGGGACGATATCGCCTCAACGCCGCAGTGGTTACTTGCTCAGGTTCCCGAATCTATCGTGAAGGCCATGCACGGTCACATACGAGGAAAACTGGCTGACGATGCTATCGAGCTTGCCTATTACAACATCATAGGAGGTTGTTGTTTTGCTATTGGCTTGAAGTACGCAGGGACAGCACGTCATGAGGCATATATCATGCTCTCGAATTATTTCGACATGTTCAGTAGATTTGTGGCGGCTAGTGGTAAATTTTCCTCACGCAACTCACAAGATGTCATACTAAATATCTGATGCTTTCTAGGTCATGCCTTTGATTACAAGATCAAGCGCTCTGCTGTTCGTGAGGGCTTGAACCTCATTTCCATTGCGCTTTGTATGGTCATGGCGGGTACAGGGGAAATCACCTGCTTACGACGGCTGAGATATGCATATGGCATGTATCACCAAGCGTTTCGATATGGTGTCCATGTTGCAACTCACCTGTCACTTGGTTTATTGTTCCTCGGGGCCGGTCGGTATACTCTTGGAACTTCGAATGCCGCGATAGCTTGCATGATTGTTGCCTTTTTCCCCCGGTTCCATCATGTATCATCAGATAACAAGAGCTATCTTCAGGCTCTTCGCCACCTCTGGGTTCTTGCAGTTGAACCTAGATGCCTTATGGCACGGGACGTTAATACCAGAGAAGCAGTCTATCTTCCAGTCAAAATCACCACGAAAGAAGGTGCCGAAAAGGGTGCAACACAGCTGATATCGCCCACGTTGATACCGGATTTCAACAAACTTTTGTCCATTAGGATCGATACACCCCGCTATTGGCCTTTCTTTGTGGACCTTGAACACGTACCACAGCATAGGAGAAGCCTGTTAAAGCACCAAACGTTGTACGTGAAGCGACGCACTGCTTTCTTGAGCTATACGGAGGACCCTAGAGGAAGCAGAAGTCTTTTCGTTCGCTCTGGTTCATCTGCTGGAGATGCTGCAACTCTAGATTTCCCGCAATTGACCGACACGAAGGCACACCCCGCGAGCGACCTGACTCATTTCATCTCATCTTTTTCCAACGACACCCTATTTCTTGCTTTCGCAGATCACTTCTCACGCGAGGACGGTAAGACAGTCGAAGAGAGAGTCTTCCACAATTACTGTCACGCGGTCCTGCTTGATAGCATTCTTCAAGATAAGATGGAAACATTGCAGTCCCATCTGATGCTTTATCAGTATCGCACTCAATCACCATCGAACAGCTACTTCCATCTCCGGCTGCAAGACCTTCGTTTTGCTGTCGACTTTTACAGCAAAGTCTACGATAGGCGGTTCAGTGGGAAATCAGAGAATAATATTCGGCCTTCTCTGATTCGCGAAAACACTGTCTCTGGTGCATTACAAGCATTGGATGAGCGCCTTGCAGAAGTCCAAAGCTCTACAGCCCTTAATACGGTCTTTGGCAGATATGCTCGTGGGGAACTTATAGTGGAGTCCGAAGAAGCCCCTGAAGTATCGCGTTGGTTGGCTTGGTATCTGCTGCGTCACGGTGTCCCATCAGCATCGCTGCTAGCAATCCTCAAGCAACTTGCACAAGATGCTCATGCACAATGTGCCGCTCCTGGGAATGTCGATTTGAGGACGCTAGATGAGGGTATAAAGGAAGTCCTAAGAGGGACTGGGACCAAAATGAATACGGTGTTTGGGTCAGGATGGTCGGGTCCGTCTTTGGAGAGGGTTATTGATGCATGGCAGAGACATTCGTAAGACATGCTTCCATCGGTAACTTTCTTGTCGGTTGCAAATCGCGTTGACGGAATGAGAAGATGCAGCAGATGTTGAGATGATCATACAGTACAATTACAATTAAACTCGCCAACGGTGCCGGTGAGAGACGAAACACTGGGTAAGTATTCGCCGTCCGGCGTCACGTAAAGATAGACGATCTTCTATGTAAATCGATCCAAAGATCTTGCGCACGGAGAACTATACAATGCCGGATCACACCGCCGACTGGCTGGTGCTAGCTCCATAGGGCGATATTTATCGTATTACATCACTGACCTCACAAGTACTCGTTTCACCTACACACATAATTATAGTATTCGTTTCACAACACGCTACAGGAGAGGCCGAAACACGATTTGGATTAAATTTGATCGCAAGTTACGACGCTTGCACCCCAACTCACCGACACCGCATTGAATTGATTTTGCTTTGCCTCGTGGAGCCGATTTGCTCATAGGGTCCAATTCATAAACCAGCCTAGATGACTGTGACGTCTGTCTTCATCCCCAATTGGCATACCACAACAAAAGAGTGCAGTGCTTTGAGTTTGGTGTGAGTGAAAGTCGATATGAGCCGTGGAAAAAGCTTGCACAGCTTCGCACGGTGACAGTCATTTTTATGGAGTCCTTCGAGCCTCCACGAGCTCCACTGACGGGCAGTCGAGCGGTGATCCCGGGGATCCTACGTCCTCCTATATTTAACTTGAAGTGTCCCTCATGGACTAATGACAAATTCAATCTCTGGTGATCAGGGGCAAGCGAGTACCCGGAGGGAGGTGGTAAAAAGATAACATTATCTGCATCTCAGGAGAAATGCTCGGACGGACAGACTCGTATCATGATAGGAATTGACACTTGGAATGAATTGTGAAACACTTGGAAAATTCTGTTGCGAATGTCGGCCGACGTCGCTCAGAATGTCTCACTTCTCAGACTGCGATTTCGACCCGGGATCAATCTCCTAGTTGAGTGCTGACCAGACCTCTCACATCGTGTTAGAAGTCATTAAGAACTGGGTAACTTGGTACACGCACGAATGTGGAGCGGTCCAATAAGCCGTAGCGTAATTATCTCATTTGACGGATAAGTACTTATACCGTGACGCGCTTGGATCCAGCGCATGTGCAGATACCCTACATAGGTTATGAATATGGATATTTTGTTTCGCCATCTACGAGGTCGATGGCTCAATTATGTATTACAAACTAAACACATAGGTACACCGCTCGAACACACGTGCTTCGGTTCGAAATTTGTAGGACTTAGTACTGAAATCGGTACTCATAATTGAACAATGAATCAGCCATAAACATATTTATATTATCGTATCATGTTTTGGGTGACAAAAGATAGAGCATAAGAATAGGTTAACCGCGCAAGGCCTCGATGCTATTAACTACAACAATACAGCAAGAGCCCTCCATCTAAAGGTCTAATACTATGGACGTTGGAAGAGGTAGTATGACTGGCTAAAATACAACACGAACATAGGGACCATATACATGTACCAAATGATCCACAAAGTTACAAAATGACCCGAGCTCACGGCGATGGAGGTGTGCCACGTTGGAAGCCAGCTGGCCGTTGCAGGCCTTGTTCAAAGAGGTAATCACGGCGCGCCTTGACGGCCGCGTTAAGCCTATCCAACATGCCCACAGTGCACTCCCAATCCACACATGCGTCGGTGATGGAAACACCGTGCTTCAGTGCAGAGGGTCCCTCAGCAGGAACATCTTGGCGTCCTGAGTTGATATGGGACTCGATCATGACACCGGTAACATTCCTGTCACCAGCAGCGAGCTGGGAGCAGATATCATCAACCACCTTAGGCTGGTTGTTGTGGTTCTTCTGCGAATTGCCATCTAAAACAGTTAAATGAGTTCCCTCGCTAATTATTGATTAAGATTTATGCTTACGACTGCAGTCAATCATAATGCTGGCATGGTTTATTGGGCGCGCCTTCTCAATTGATTTAGAAGCTGCGCGAACGTGCTCGGATGCAAAATTGGGACCCTTGGTGCCACCACGGAGGATGACGTGAACATCCTGGTTTCCGCGTGTCTTGACAATGGCGGCAAGACCTTGCTCCGTCACACCCATGAACGCGTGGGGGTTAGAGGCGGAGCGCATCGCGTCAATAGCGACTGTGACACTGCCATGATGACCATTAGCGATATGTTCCTCAATAAAAACGTATACGATGATGTCGTACCTTCCGTCAGTGCCGTTCTTGAATCCTATAGGAAAAGAAACACCGGAAGCGAGCTCGCGGTGGAGTTGGGATTCCGTTGTTCGGGCTCCAATCGCTCCCCAAGAGATAACTGCGTGTGAAGAAATGAGGCAGTGTTAGAAAGAACATGTGGAAAGTGATAAGGTGTGACGTACGGTCAGCGATGTATTGAGGCGAGATGGTATCGAGAAGCTCGGAACCGACAGGGACACCGATATCGGTAAGGTCACAGAGAAGCTGTCTAGCCACCCGAAGACCCTTGTTAATCTTGAAGGAACCATCAATATCCTGCAAAGACAGATGAGCAAAAACAGAGGTAAAAAGGAGAAAATTGGCTGACGGGGTCGTTGATGAGACCTTTCCATCCAACAGTGGTTCTAGGTTTCTATAATAGGGAATAGGTGAGTCATTGCCAGGAACTGATGTGCGGCCGGCGAACCTCACTAGAGCGATACACATAACGTTAGTATAGTACAATGTACAAGGAACAGGCACAACTTACAAGTACGCGCGCATCACGATGAGGAGATTATCCCATGATGGCATTTTCGATTTGAGCAAATTTGCATACTCAATAGCTTGGTCTGCACAGTGAATGGAGCAGGGGCCAACAATGACGAGGATACGGTCGTCCTGACCCGCTACAATGCGAGCAGCGTTGTAACGAGCAGCTGCAATTGTGAGCTGTGAGGCCGATGTGGGCTGAACTTCATGCCTGAGCAGAGCAGGCTGAACCAGGGGGTCATACTGCTCAGTTTTTAACGAATGATGAGTATCAAATGGTAGGGGTTAGAGCAGTTGGACACATACACCAATGACACGTCTATCCTGGATGTATTGTTGTAGCTTCTGGTCATCGTCGACATCGGGAATGGGGGTAACGTTGTAGGCCATTGTAAAGAGAATTGAAATGAATCAAATATGATTAGTTTTACAAGGAGGAGGAGAGGTTGATCGTGTTGAGCCACTGAAAATCAACGGGTTTTTATAGCATGTGCGAGGCCGAGTAATTTTCCGATTTATCAGAGAAACACAGCAAACGTTGACAAGTCATTCGCAAATTGGCAATTTCGTAATTGACATTCAATTTTGGTAAGGGTAGGTCCTTAGACCGGATATGGAAGTGATGTTATTCATGGAACAGCTCGCTGTTTCCACTTGGTTTCCACGCTATGTTCGCTAATGTCCTCTTCAATCAGTCTAGCGCTAAATCCAGTGCCCGGCTTCTGTGTAAAATCAAACGTGCTGCAACCCGTCGTCGTCCCCAGAACCGCCACCAGTCATCCTCCCAGTACGCCCTCCGATGCGCTAGGAGTCCTCTCAAACACACCAACCACTATTCCGAAAGGACTTAAAGTTTTCGTCAACATAGCATGGGACACGAATGTACCTCCACCTCCACCTCGTAGTGAAGATGTAATCCAAAAAGCAATGCGTGGTCAAGACTATGACGGATCAAATTCGGATGGATGGTTCATTCCAGTCGTAGTGTCAGATCTTCGTGATGACAAAGACAAAGGTCGGTACTGTCCTTTATCCGTCTCCGAGTACTTCGCTCAAGCACCATTCCCGGCTGAAATTCTCGCCCCATGTGATTGACATCCATTGTGTCATTGTCTTCAGCCGGTCAACCAGCCCTTGTCGTTGACTGTGTCTTCAACACATCCATCAAATCTCGCCTGAAAGAAGCAAACTTCAAAGCATTCATCATAGGTACGTGATTTGATGCCTCGCTAGCCGATACATTACCTGACTATGACTTGGCATAGAACTTGCGCTGCAGCGTGTTGAATCGCACACCTCACTCTTGCTTTCTCGGCAGATCGGCACGCCCAACATTGCCTCGAAAGGCAAACCTGTGTCGCGACAAGTGCTCGTGCCTGGACTGCTCTTTCCGCCCGGTCACCCTCACCACAAGTCCAACGCTAAGACTACTCTCATTCAGGAACTAGCTTCTCCAACAGCTACCGCATCGGCTCCAAGTGTCAAGGGGATATTCAAAAGCGCATCGAATACCCAGACTCCCACATGGACGTGGACCCCGACGAAGGACCAGCGCAAAATCCGCTTCATGATCAATGTGCCCAATCTGGTAAGTCTCATCCCCCGGCATACTATCGAGTCCGTCCGTCTGTTTCCACGGAGACATAGTATCGTCAATAATTTAGTTCCTGTATTGATAGTAATCATTGGGTCATACAGACTCACACCCATATCTCCAACTCGACACTCGATGTAGAACCACGAAGAGTGATGCTACACGTTCCTTCCTTATATGACCTGGATATCAACTTCGATGTGACACCAGATACCGAGCCTATGGCCACGAATCGTCGTCTTGGCGAAGGTGCCACAGAACTCAAAAGGTTGAGAGATCTCGATGTGGACGGTGCCAAGGCGGAGTGGAGGGTTGCTGAAAAGGCTATAGTTCTTCTGGCTTAGCATGGTTTAGCAGCCCAGGCGCTATACCACCAAGCCAGGGTAACCTTGACGAAATGAAAAGTTTTAATTATCTACGTGACAATGCAACCTGTTATACTCAAGCATGCAACAGGGACAGATTCTAACATAAGCCGTGAGTTTCAATATTTATTCATTCATTCATTAGCTAACTGTACCTTCGCTTCTGCCGACGGCCACCAGCGATAACTTATCCATGCTCGGGTCGCAACTGCACACGAACAGCACTTCGGGTCCCGACACGAAGATTAACGAGGTCGCGAATTGTGCCCTAGATATGACAATGATAGGCCCTCCTTGTCTTCATACCCACGTTGTACCGTTGGTGTCCAAGCTTAAGGTTTATCGGGTTTTTATTATCTGTTAGCTCATATCCCATGCGTGTCATGCACGTTGCTTCCTCGACTTTGGTAAGAACGAGCGTCAATACTGATCTTAGCTTGAACCCTCATTGTTTCGTAAAAATTGCTGTGGCGTTCTGATCGTCTTCATGTTATTCCTCCTTTGATAAAGCGCGCCGGCGATCTATGTCTGCATCGCATCCAGGGACCGTCCGAGATTTACGAAGGACGCTTACCAATTACTTTTCATCTCCTACGTCTCCGGAGGCTCGCAGAAGCCCGCCCTCCCTGTATAGTCCAGGTACTATCTTACCATTTTTAGAGTTCTTTCCCGCCGCATCAGCAGCGAGAAGAGAAGCTATCAGCCCCGGAGAACGGGCCTTGCGAGTTCATTGTACAGGAAAGTCTCGACCAGCAGTGCTTCTGACTCCACGTCATCTGGGAATCAAAATCGTGACGACTTATTGGTACATGTTCAGCGGTAAAGTAGAACTACTGCATGCCATACGATATGATAGCGGTGATGGAACGCCTGATATGTCGAGCAGTCCATAAATACGGTTCATTAACATGGGCTACGCTGGCCGTATTCACACTCAATTAATACAGGCCAAGCTAGCCAAGGGGGAACAATAAACTGCTCTATCATTTAGCAATCGAAGTGCAACGTGCCTAGTTCCTGGGCAATATCCCGCGTGGCTATGGAGCGGGGGGAAGGAAGATCAGACGCGGAGCAGCAAGAGAACGGAGATGGCCATACACTGACAAGCACCCTTGATGAGGGCCATCCCTTCCAGTTGGCCGTTCTCGACCTCGTGTCCAAGGCTGATGATCTCTTGGTGGTGTTTGACCGCGAGTGGCTGTAAGATGATATTTGCTTAGAGAATGAAATGATGGGTTCTTGGTGCTAAAAGACAGACTATAAGTTCTTCCTGTACTTCAGCAATCGCAGCTGTGATTTTGCGCTTCTTATCTTCTAGAATCGCATATTGTTCGAGGAAATCCTGATGAAGGGCCTCCCTTAGATCGCGGATCAGTGTTGAGCGGATAGCGATATACGCGGTGACCGGGCGTCCTACATCTCGTTTATGATGTTAGCGATTTCGGTTTCCTTGTTCTGGAGCTAGTTTGAAGGTGAAGATGAGAGATTATGGATATCGGGAATACGAACAGCAAGGTGGAGTTCCTTTTGTGTTGTCTGTACTATCTTATCGTCGCGTCCCCTTAGCTTTTTCTCCCATGTCGCTGGCAAGCGCATATGATCATGTCCAGTTAATGCTATGATGAATGACACACCTTTAAACTCCGCTGCGACGACTGCGAACGTTCTTGGAGATCTGTCGTCAGCGTGATAAATGGTATTAAATGTCACGAAAATACTCGTTGTGGTCATCGCTGCTGCCTTGAGAGTGCTTGAAATCTATGTCTCCTTCGTCTCCTGATAGTGTTTGAGAACGTGGTCTACTTGATGACACGCGTCTTCCGGGCATCTTGGATGATATCAGTGAGAAAACAAGCGAGTCGGTCAGAAGTTTGAAACTTGGCGCGCGTTTGTGGCAGCTAGGCGCAATCACGTGATTGCACCTACGCGTTCGACGCGTATGTGCGAACGGCCAAAATGCCGATACTCCTCAGCGAGGAGTGCGCGTCCGCACACGTTAGGCAAAGTTCGTACGCAGTTAAATCCCTCTTAAGCTTAGATCCTTTCTGTCGTTGTGGTAGAATACGCCGGTAGTGACACCGACGCGCCGCGGGAAACCGAGAGTTTGTTAGTTACAGCCTGTCGTTCCTTTCACACTGACGTCAGGCCAGAGAAATGAAAAGCAAGGAGACCGCTCTGCATCGTGGGGTAGGGATGGGTATACCATTGAACAAGTGGAAGTTCATCTCCGTATGAGGGGGGTGGGCGAGCCGCCCCTCAGGTAGATCAGCGCCCAATGTGGGTAGTTATCTTTATGTGCGCTAATGATAATTGGCCGCTTTGAGACTCATCCAACCGGGTACGTGGCAAGTTTGTTTGATCATATGTGCTTTTGTGGTAGCGATAATATTAATTTACTAATGGGCAACCACTTGAATGTTGGTGAAGACGGTCAACTCGCCGGCGGTATGTAAACTCATTCGGCGGGTGCCGGAGATGGGTGGAACGCGTAACAGACTTAAGCTATATGGAACTCCGCCTCGAGCTGTTATAGCTTAATAATAAAGCGCTGTGCAGTTCAGCCGCGCCAAGGTCCCTACAAGCTGTGAGTGAGTATGTGATGCTTGATTACAATTACATCACTTTGATGGAGTCGTGTAAATATTCACATCCGCACTGAATAGACGCACGTTGGCAGTACCTGCTGTGGTGTATTCGCAAACTACCCACTGAATTGCCCCTTAAGTTCCGCAGCGTGTACAATCCTGCTTCATTTCAAATCTTAAGTCGGAGATTCAGCTATTCCATGTATGACCGATTGCATCGTGCCTGGATTCTAATGTACAGTCAAAAGGGTATACATAAACTTAAGTGTTAAATACAGCATGGTTACGGAGTTTGAAAGACTTATTTCAGTCATGTCAGAAGGAGGGGGACTTTCCAGATATCAGTTTAGAATGAGGTGTTTTTCACATGCGGATCGGCGAGAACACTCGCATCTGACTCGTCGGCAGCTTGAAAGGTACGTTCAAAACGCCATGCAATATAATTATGAAACACAAGTACCAGTGTAGCGGTACCCCAGCGCCCGGTACAGACCCTAGCTCCTCCTATCACTCAGTCTGCCTGCATAATGTGCCATCGTGGTACAATAATAACGCTTCTTGGAGGCATTAATGGCTCAACCGAAAGACCTCCTAATACTTCCTTCGGCACCACAGGGGAGAGCATAGCCTTGTACCACGGCATCCAGGCCAAGACATCCCTGCCCTCTTCGAAATTACGACTCGGCTCGATAACGTGTGGAAAAAGGACGACATAGCATTGATCTCTTAAATCGGTTATGTTGGCGAACCTGTGGCGCGACGAGATGCGGCATATAGCGATGTGCACACGAGTAGGGGTGGGGGTTTTCGTGGGAAGGGGTAGTACTCGTAGAATACGGAGCTGCAAATCGCACGATAAAGTCGGTGCGGAGGGTGACGCAGATGAGAGCCTCTGTTTAAGCTGTAGGCACCAAAGGGTATAGTCGGTTCTTGTGCCTGAGATGAGGTGTTGTGCACGCGCCGCCATTCCACCACTGTTGGTATCGCGCGCTTCAGTAACAATCGGCCAATGACCTCGCGACACGCGCACGTACCGTACAAATTTCCCTTTAGCGCTTTTATTTTTGCTAGGGCTGAGTCCAATGCCGCGCTGTATCTCACGTTCGAATGGAGTGACGAAGTTGTGTCCGTGCTGTTGGAGGAAAAGCGAGAGCAGCTCAGCACCTGCGCCGTCCTTTGTGGGATTTATCGCGAAAGATGAGATGGGCTTCATGTTAGTCGACAATTTCTTTGAAGGAAACGGAGCAAAGCTAGGTGGAGCAAGAGGCTTCAGAACGATCGTTTTAGTATTCGGCTGAGGCCTTGGAGGTGGCTTGAGAACTGAGAAAGATCGAGGTTTGGAAGATGATGCATTTGCTGAGGCGCTGATTACAAACGAAGGTGGCTTGAGAGGTTGAAGAGGTCGAAGAGGTGCGGAAAGTGGTTTTTGACGGGATATAGGAGGATGTACAGATGCTGATTCCGAAGGGGCAATAATGAGGCGCTTCACGATTGGCGTGCGAGATATGTCTGACCCTGCGTTATTCGCAGTGATAATTGGGTTCGGTCGCTTGCGATTGCCGGTTAGGCGAACCGATACCTCTTTCTCCTTTCCCTTAGCCTCGCGTCCGAGTGAAGTGTCGCCAAAGTCGGGGAGTTCGGCAGTAAATGGATTTTGCGGTCGCTGTCGAACATGAATCGAATGCTTCGACTTGTCCTGCTTGTCATCAGGAACCTTTGTTGATGACCTGGCCTTCGGTGGATCAAAAGAAGACACGAAGGGTGGGGGAGGTTTGTACGCGGGTTTCGAGGTATTCTTCGTTGCTTGGAAGCCGTCAGGTCCTTGCAGGCGAGGTCTTTTGGCTGGTCGATTATTGGGCTGCCAGACGTGCCATCAGTATTTGGGATCAGAAGAAGTACATGTGTCACTGACCTCCATGTTGGCTTTAGGCTGAGAAGATGATGGCAACGACTTGTAAAGTTTTCGTCCCGTTTGTAAAGTGATAGGAGCCACATGAAGTTCCGCAATATATTGTTATGATTGGTCATCTCCGCCGCGCCGCGGTTGTGACACCCGCGACCGTGACGCTGACCAACAGAACACTCGTCGTTCGATTCAGATCTCATTCTCGGTAAAGTGCTTGCGAACGTGCATGGACTCGTACAGAGGATGTTCCTATCAACTCTAAATTATTGATGGTCCTGAGTGAGTGTTAACTTTCATGACGAGGCTGACAACTGTTTCAAAATTCAAATATCCAAGCCTCCTGAGTCTGTGTTCATCCTCGCCAACTGTGTGGGGTAGTACCAGGTAAGTTCCATGTCAGACTGCATCCATGCCTTGTCAACATCGCATCAATATCCCTGTCACTTCCGCGTCGAATTTTCGTGTCAGTGCATCACATGCCAATAATGCCTACATCATGTTAGGTGTGTGTTCAATTCAATCGCTGCCTAATTCTACACGCAGGGCCATCACGACCACATCAATGTGCCCCCAAGCAGTGTAGCACCCTTAACAATGGCCAGCTCATTCGGACATACGCCATTTCGATGGGAACCAATGCTATGTTCAAATAAAGGCGAATTCCAAATCATGTAAGTTATCAAATGCTGTAGCTTCCTGTTCGAGAAGCCCTTGTTGGAGCCCAGGCCAAGAGAGGCCAAGGTGCATAGAAGTCGGTTACTTTACGGTAATGTAACTAATAGCTATGGGTCTATTAGGATCAATCGAAATCGGAAGCGAGAACAGCAAGGCGAAAAACAGAGCCGTGATATCTGGGGAGGCCCGAACAACGGAGATCTACCGTGACAGTTATTATTGTCTACATATCATGCAGCCACGTGAATAGCAGGCTGCATTGGTTAGTAAGTATATAAAAGGCTTACTACTTGGTGCAGGTAGGTCTAACTAAGTAGTAGCCGGAGTGCCTTTTCAAGCACA
This sequence comes from Suillus subaureus, assembly GCF_016647635.1. NCBI lineage: Eukaryota > Fungi > Basidiomycota > Agaricomycetes > Boletales > Suillaceae > Suillus > Suillus subaureus. The sequence continues at coordinate 75,463 of NW_024538626.1, forward strand.
TCACATGGCCCAGGTCGAAAGTCATCTCATGACAACGTGATCACGATGTCTTGATACCGTGGCACCATATGGCAGACTTTCATCTCTTCGTTCCCGACCACCATGGATCTTTCAGACGAGGATAAGAGGGAGATCGGACAGGTGCGCCGAAAGCCGTTCTCAAGATGGACTAAACCCTGAGCACCGCTACAGCACTTCGTTTTTGGATTTCATGGGTATGAGGTCAGCGAGGATGCAAAAGAACTTATCGACAAGTATCATGTTGGGTAGGCAAAGACGCATATGGTTGTGCCCTGTGCTTACGGGCCATTTTAATCAGGAACATCATCCTCATGAAACGGAATGTGCAAAGTGAGACGCAATGTTTATTGAAATATTGACACTATGCGAATCATGATTACCTCAGGTGTGAAGCAGGTACACACGCTTGTTCAATCTTTGCAACAGTGCGCAAGAGATGCTGGACACAAGCATCCACTGATGATTGGGATTGATCAAGAGAATGGTGCGTTTCTCGGCGTCTGCTTCCACGTCAGGCTGATACTATAGTCACACAGGCCTTGTATCTGCGTTCAGCTCGACTGCAAAGTATCAAGCTGGGACACAGTTGTAAGCCGTGTCCTGTTGACCCTCTTTTGTCTCATCACTTTCCAGCCCAGGAGCTATGGCAATCGCAGCGACCGGTGATCCCGAATATGCCAGACGTTGTTCAGCGGCTTCAGCTCGTGAGATGAAAGCTGTTGGCATCAATTGGTCCTATTCTCCTGTAGGAGACGTGAATTCCGACCCACAGAACCCGGTCATTGGTGAGCGTCAAGTACTTTTGCTGCTCGATGGTGTCTTGACCTGTGCTCTTTCCTTGAGGTGTACGCTCTTTTGGAGATGGTGAGACCCAAGCTGTTTATTTGCTTGGAGAACTTTTACTAAGCTTCGGTGATTAGACCCCACAGAGGTTGCACGATTTGCGAAGGCGGTTGGCGATGGCCTTACACAAGGTGGTAGTCGCACCGTCCGCGAAACATTTCCCAGGGCACGGCGATACAAACGTTGACTCGCATCTGGGTCTCCCCGTCATCAACAAAAGTCGTACCGAGTTAGATCAAACTGAGTTGAAACCTTTCAAAGAATTGATCGACGCTGGCGTCGCCAGCATCATGACGGGGCACATGGTTATCCAGGCCCTGACTGGTGATAGTAAGACTCCAGCCTCCCTTTCACGAGCTGTGACTACAACTCTATTGCGGGAGGAGCTGCAGTTTGAAGGAGTGGTCGTGACGGATTGTCTGGAAATGAATGCGGTGAAGGAGAGGCAGGGAGGCGTACCGCGTGGTGCTGTCGAAGCGTTAGCAGCCGGCGCAGACGTGGTCATGGTTTGTCATACTATGGCATTCCATAGGGGATCGATTGAGGCCACCTACGAGGCAGTGCAGAAGGGCGAGCTGCATATGGACGAGCTGAGGAAAAGCGGAGAAAGGGTCACTGCGTTGAAACGGCAATTCGCCGGGACATGGGATGATGTGCTCGGAAATCCATTTGACGAGAAGGCGATGAATGCGTTGCAGGCGACGAACAAGAAACTAAGCGAGGAAGCATACGCAAAATCTACCGCGCTCATCTCTGGATCCCTTCCTGTGTTCTCTTCGGGCAAGATTGTGGTGATGACACCCATTGTAGAAAGCCTTAATGCAGCGGTGGATGATGCGGAAGGTGTGCAACGCACCGAGAAAGGCCACGTCCGGAACACAGCAGCGCCTTACTACATATCTTTTGCGGAGTCCGTGGGACGCCGCGCTGCAGATGTCGAACATTTGGTTTACGCAGCTGATTTCGACTGCAGAAGAGATTTTGGCGAGGGTCTCATATTCGTCACACGCAATGCGGATCGTAGCGCCTGGCAACTGGATGTCTTGGAGAGAGTTGCGACACAGGCCTCAAGTGGAGTGCCGATTGTGGTCCTGGCGAGCTGCGCACCGTATGAATTGTTCTCTAGGAGGATCTTAGGCGTGCAGGCATGCGTGGCAAGCTTCGAGTATACCAGTGAGGCGTTGGAGGCTGCTGCCAGCGTTATTTTCAACGAGGTCCCTCCGGTGGGGGAGTCGCCTGTCGGCATTAAATAACATTCGAGGACAATAAGCGTCGACTTGGGAGACAAATACCAGTACCGCTGCGATACAGTTGCAGTGCCATACATGAACATAGTATGCATTAACCCTCACCCTCGCACACCGATCATGGGTGCGCCCTTGATTGTTGGATCAATTTGAACTGTTAAAGAGGCTGCGTGCTGCTAGCCGAAAACTGATCACTGCTGCATACTTGAAAATGGCTCGCATACATCATGATAAGCCAATCCCCACAGCAGCTCTCTTCCAAAACCTCAAGGAGCTTGGTCTCGCCTGCAAATACTCGAAGAGCATTGCAGCCAAACACGACTGACAGATCTCGGTGGGCCAGCCTCGTTTACTTGATCGGGGGTATTCAAATTGTCAATATTAATGTATTCTGTTGCTCCTGCTGTCTCCAGTGAAGAAGTGGCCGCGACAGCATCAGAGAGATCTCCGACATAGCCAATTCCCTGAGCAGGACCTTCGTGAAGTTGGTAGCTGCCCTCCTGTGAACGCAAGAAATACTTGAGGCTGGTATAGGTATAGTGACCGTAGCAATGACATGTAGAGTGGAGTAGTAGCTAGTAGCTGCGTTTGATGTATGGGAATGAACATAATCTGCAAATGCAAGTGGTAAATGTACAAAGAAATGGTGTGGTTATCACTTCGTGGATTTTGAGTTCGTTCCTGAGAAGACCCAGACAAAAGGACTCGCCGCATTGCTAGTGGCACGCATCCAAAATTGCTAAGGCTTCCCTCCCATCGTTCCATGCATTCTATACTTTCAAGAACAGTATGTGCTCGATCTCCCATTCTTCCTCCAAATGCAGGTACAGAGCTCGTTCTTTTCGGTCGGGACCTGATCCTCCGGTAGACCTTGGGAAGTGCGAGTAAGAAATAGGTGCGAGATGGTGTGTTTCAAGGCATTCCCAAGTCTACACAACTTGAAACTGATTTGTCAACATTTCCACTACCTTTGAACAAACACGTGAGACTTGAGTGAAGGCTTTCGGAATCGACTGTACGTCACGGTAGTCTCATCGAGTTAATATATTCCCAGCTCTTTCTCTTTCTTTCTATCCCATCAATGAAGAAACTTTTTGGGCGCGACAGAGTGAAGCAGCAAGAGGTAATCTCACACAGAGATGTTGATGTTATCATCGATGAAGTAAGTCTTAACCTTCAACTTACTTTTGGCAACAATCATCCATGTCATGACTTGGATTATCACTAACCCGAATTTTGATGCGTGTGTGTAGGATGCACTACTTGTGCACCCCAAACGACCCTCAGAGGACCACCGTGACTGGGAGGTGCTATCTGATCCCCCTGTCCCTTCTAGTGCGTATCCTCAGTTTGCAGTGCCTCCGATGTCACAGCCGTTCGTCTTCCCTAGCTTCGATTCCACTTGTAATATTACCCGCGTGTTCTGGCACTCCATACAGCGTTACAAGTCAGACCACTACTACACCCACGCCCACGCTCATCCCCCAGACTAACCAAAACCCAACCCATACCGTGCGGAGAGACGGACGCAGGATCCAGAAGATACAGCACACGCCTGCCACACTTGGTATACTGAGGGCGCTCGATCCACATCTGGGGCATGCCTTGCAATAGACGCACCCGCACCATGTCCCCGAAGTACCAGACGATTCTTTTCCAGTTGAACACAGGGGTGGGGCAGAGAGGAAGAGTTTCTGGGATGGGATTATCAGAGACAGGGACAAGGACAAGGAGCGCGGACGTGATAAAGAGCGTGAAACTCGTGAGAAGGAAAAGGGAAAGGAAAGAGAAGAGGGCATAGGACGAGATCGCGTTTGGCGTGAGGAAGATAATCCCTCAGACCTGACGCGCATAATCGGTGCGCTATTTCAGTCGATGCTGTGTCTTTTATTTATACTGGCGGAGGGTACCTTACGGCGACCTCATCGGAGGACTGGGCACTCATGCTCGAGGTCTCCGAGCGCGCATCTGCTACTGAATTGAATGCCAAGGAGGCTATGAAAGCCCTTCGGAGGGAATTCAAGTGCGTTCTATAGCCTTGCCTCACTTTCTATACCATTGACAGGGTATCTGGGATACAGATATGCAGAGCCTAAATCTCAATTATGTGCTGCTAGGGTAAGCACTATCCGACTCGTTACTTCGTCCTTTATATCTCACCTTGGCAAACGTGTACTCGTCCGTTCTCCATCCAATTTGCATCACGGTTTGCACAGTTATGGGCAATAATGCTCCGGAACGCGTCCGATATCTTTCTAACTCAGATCAGCTCTCGTAATTTTATTGATACTCTCGGGGACGTTTTGACAAGCTCAAAAACAAGTCCTGTCGTCAGAGAACGACTAATGGAGGTGCTCGCAGCTGCCGCCTTTATCACTAGTTCACGTACGTGCTTATCTATCGCTAAATTCATTCTTAAATATATACACCCCCTTTTGTCGAAGATCTTCTTTCCTCATCTACTGCTACCTTTTGAAACCTGTTTGTATCGGTCTCGAGCCATTTCCTCATTCTATCGAACCACGTTCTTTTTGCGACGCTGACCCGACCTTTTGCCGACCCTTCTGCACAGGTCCCAGCCCCTCGCCCAAATCTGGACCATTGCCTTTCTCGCTTAAAGATCGCAACCGTTATGGAGATAGTTTCCGTGCCCTGTGGACCCGATTGAAACCCGCTGATAAGCCTGATGTGGGGATTCCATTCGACACCGAGAGCGATATGTTTAGCCCCCCTATAGTTACTACGCGTCCACCAATAGAGGAGGTCAGTTTTTTTGGTTTGTAGTTTATGACAGGCGCCTGATCAATTCTCCTGCTCTATTTTTTGCTCGCTTGTCTCGGTGATATCTTGTCGCGATTAGCGGCCGTCGAGGAAGAGTCTCCACCAGCGCGGTGTCGTTCCTCTAGAAGAGGACATGAAGCGCCTGTTTCAGGAATGCAAGATTGCGAAAGGAAATGCGACTATCCTTAGCGAGATGCTTGCATACGCGAAACCAGGTCAAATGGAAGGGAGCCTGGTACCGGTGCGTGATTTCTCAGTTAACCCATGATCCTCATTTTGTCAGTTTGCCACATCACCTTTGCGTGACATGACTCTCCTTCTCCTATCCTATCGATATCAATTTGACCGTTTTATAGGAATTTTTGGCGAAGTGTCGCGGGTCGCAAGAACTCATATATGCCAAAATTCCATGGGCATCTGCAGGCGCTGAACGGTCGCGCAATGAGCGAGAAAGGGATGCAGAAGGAAGTGGACATACGAAATCGCAGCCTGATGTCCAAATCAGCTTTCTGCCAAGTCGAGATTACCATGGCATGGGTGCCTATGCGGATAGAGAGGAACTGACTTTGGAGGAGGAGCTTCTTTATGCGTTGCTTGATGCGAATGAAGTACTGATCATGGCGTTGAGAATGTATGATGATGTTATACGGGTTGCAGAGGAGTCGGTGGCTTTTGAGATTAGTAGCAGGGATTTAAAGATGGATCCAAGAGTGTGTTTTTCTTCTTTTCGCCCCTCCTCCTTGTACCCTGTATCAATCTATTTTCTTCCCTGTACCTCCTGACTGATGGAGACTGATATTTGGTATAGCGCATTGAAATGGAGTATCTCGGACAATCTCACCATCATTACGGAGGAGGCTCCTCGCGCACACCATCACCGATATCGCCACCTACCTCACGCACGCCATCACCACATACTTCATACACGCCATCACCACCTACATCTCTTCGCCAACTCGATCCTCCTCTCGTTGTTCCCTCACAAACTCATTTCCTTCCTCGGCTCTCCCCTGCCCATTCACACTACGGCCCACCACCACCTTACAGGAGCACATCAGCACTACTCGCGCCACCTCCGCCTCCACCCCTGGGACCCCGTTCTCATATATGCCTGCCGCACCCGCTGCTCCCGACGCCCTTACCCCCTCCATATAATACATCTCTCATAACCGAGCGTGAAGGTCGTGGAAGAAGTCGATAATGGTGCGTTACTTCCTCGTTCGGTTGATGACAAAAGTGTGGTTTGTTTTGATACGTGATTGATATAGAACCACACGACTCTAATAACTTGTGCTTTGCCCCCGACACAGCGGGTGCTATGTCCAGCCTCACCGTATTCCCCACGCACCTGGAAGAGGAGGCGAGTAGCTCAGTTTTGTTTGTGCTTGACAACGGTGCTATGATCTACTTTTTTCTGCTGTGCTGTATAGATGCCTTCCAGCCAGCCAGACACTACAATTGCTGCGAATGACCATGGCAAGGCTATTGATAGGGCTACCGACCCATACTGGTCAGGGATAAACCTGGACTTTTCAACCGATACCGTCTTTGCATATAGCAGTAAGGCAAATTTAGAAAAAATGCTGTGGGAGGACGCACTTCTTGATGCGCAAAAGGTGCAATGATATCAATCATGTTGGAACAAGTGCTCATTTTTGCGATGCATAGGTCATCATACTCAACCCATCGTCTCATCTTGGATACCAGTTGAAGCATGCAGCGCTTCATGGCGCGCGCCGCTATGATGAAGCGATCGAGACTTTCGAAATCATGCTCTCTAAGTTAGACAATGCTCCTGAAATGCAGCTACGAGGTAAGTACCAAATAATTCATATGTCAATATGCCTGACACTTCATCCAGAGCTGCGCCAGGAGTATTTCAGTCTATCCGAAGCAGACAATATTATTCGAAAAGTCATTTACGCTCAACTAGATGACGCCCCACTTCGTCTACTAGACACCGCTTCCGGGCTTTTGTGTGACCGAGAGGCGCAGATCTGTGCCTTTAAACTGAGCACCGAATACAAGGAACTTCTGTCATTCATAATCAAGCATGCAGACATCCGAACGGAGCATATCACAGAAGTGGCAGCGTTCTACTTCCGCTGTGTCATGTTATCACACATGTGGCAAGGGAAGGAGCCACTGCTGCACGACATCAAGGACAAGGTCGTGTACGGGTTCAATCCAGTCGATGGTATCGTGAAGTTGCAGTCATTCTGCAAAGCTGCGCGTGACATGGGCTATCGATGGGCTTGGATTGACACGTGTTGCATCGACCAGAAGAACAATGTCGAGCTCCAAAAATCACTCAATTCCATGTTTATTCGGTATCACCACTCGTCACTCACGATCGTCTACCTCGCGGATGTTCCGGCTTCATCCAAGTCTGGTGCACTAGCAAGGAGTGCTTGGAATACGCGTGGATGGACTCTCCCGGAATTTCTTGCTCCTAAAATCGTTTTATTTTACCAAAGAGATTGGACGCTATATCTCGACCACCACTCTGGCAATCACAAGGAGTCTTCCATAATTATGGGGGAGTTGGAGAATGCGACGGGCATAGATGCACATGCCCTAGTCAGCTTCTGTCCGGGAATGACAGGCGCGCGAGAGAAACTGCGATGGGCGTCGACGCGTGTCACAATAGTGCAGGAAGATGTTGCATACTCATTGTTTGGCATTTTCGGCATCCATCTACCTGTTATTTGTGGCGAGAAGAAGCAAAATGCACTCGGACGGCTGCTGCAGGAGATTGTGGCTCAGTCGGGCGACATCACTGCGCTGGACTGGGTCGGAAAATCATCCGATTTTAATAGTTGCCTGCCAGCCGATATTACTTCATACAGAGCTCCGCCGTGCGCGCTGCCATCTCTGTCCGAAGACGACATCCAGACATCGGTCTCCAGGCTGCAAAATGTACTGGATATTGATGTGGCCTTGAAACTTCATCGCCTGCTTGACGATCTGGGCGCCCCTCGTTTCGCGAACCGCAAACTGCGTCTGCCTTGTATCGCATTTCTTGTCACAGAAGTCAGAAGAAGCCATACTCAAGACCAGGAGGCATATTTCGCGTATGAAGTCAAGGCCAACGGACTTCGCGACCTGCTGATCACCACGGAAGACAAGCTAACACAATTTTCGCGGGCAAAGCCCAATCTTCAGACATTCTTACTCGTCCGTCCGTGGGACCCTTATCTCCTGGAGCTGCCTGACTTTGCAGACAATCCCCAGGGCATGGACAATTGGTCTGTGCGGGGGTCCATGTTTCGTGATAACCTCAGCGTGTTTTCTGGTGAAACAGGGCCAATTGATTCACAATCACATTCACGGGCGTTACGATTGATCGTTCGCCTTGGACAGCCTTTCGGCGCGTTTCTGCTAGCGCGGCAACGCGGTGGAGAATACAAGAGAATTGCGTCAGATCGCAATATCATTGCGCAAGTCAAGGAAGTGGCTGACTCTGTTCACAGAATGCATGTCAGGACACTGGAGATATCGTAGCAATATTTTTTGAAGGACAGTTCTTAACATTCATACGTTGCTGTACGTTGAAAGATCACCTTTTAAATACAAGTTGTAGTCATACATAACCCTTTGTACGATGATTATGAAAAGTGTACAACGAGAGGAAGGTCACTTCCGGAACAACTCAGGATCATACTCAACTTTCTATAGAGTTCGTGCGATGCCGTGTTGTCGATGTCGAACATTTATGCGTGATTTTGACTGCAGCAAGGTATTTCGACCAGGGGTAGTATTCGTCGCATGTAACACTGACCATAGTGCTAGGCAATTGGATGTTTTGAACAGTGATATTCCTAATCGACTGTCCCCGCTGGCTTCGACGACCACCATTCACAACCATCACTTTCTACATGGTTTTCGCTCAGCGCGTGACAGTATTTTGTAGAGAAAGTCAGGCTTGACCCCGGCCATTTGACTTTCTTTACCTCTCGGGTTTGCTTAATGCACGACAATTTTGTCTTCCAATTGTATGCTCGCACAGTCAGGAAGCTGCAGCATAGAATACGGAGGAGCCAGTCCAAAAAACGTGCTGTTGTAGTTGATCTGGCGCACTAGCAGTGACTCACGCGGCATTCCTACCAGGACCCAAGAAAAGGTCTATGTTAAAAATCGCTGGAGCTTGGGTCCAACAGTACTAGTTCCAGATGCTCCACTGAATGCCTCACCTGGTGTGTGTGGTATGTTTTTTTAACATCATATCGACTCACTTTGGGCACGGTCATGGTCCTGATGAGCCGCGCGCCGTATGGATTGTTCTCTAAGAAGGTATTTGGTGTGCAGGCATGCGTGGCGAGCCTTTGAAGCTGCTGCTAGAGTTGACTTTAATGAGGTTTATCCAGTATGGGAGTCGCCTGTCATTAACATCCGAGGACCATCGGATGAGCTGCCAGTCACGGTGGTCAGTGAGAACCCGAGCTTGATGCTGGGTTTGCAGTGTTTGAATCTGAAGACGTTTCTAAATCTATGGAAAATCATCCAGTTATTACATAAGTACTCTCAAGCTAAACTCGTGACCTGATCTCGGAGCAAGCGTGTCTAACATACTGACAACGTTTTTGCAAATAGCTGTTTAAAAAAAATCAAAATTTTGGAGATAACTCTACATATATACAGGACAGCACCAGGAGAATCCAGTCTATAGGACCCCCATGAGCGTCCTGTTGCATCTCCCGATTCACGAATGCCCTAGTGTGAAGGCGTACTAAGTACCCCCGCCGGCCGTTTTAGACGTGCGACTACATTTTTTACATAATTTATCAGGCTGTCGCGAGTTGACAGGACCTTAGGCTTTCCGCTGTTCCCAGTACATGTTTGGGCGAGATCGACCGAAGCAGCTATTGCAAGGAGATATGGCCACCTGGTACGATACCCTTAACTTACATCATCCCCGGCCCATTCCTCGGGTCTTTCCCGTGCTCTTCCCTGTCCATTCGCACTATGAATCTGATAGCCCATCACCACCACCGCCTTACGGCTCGCCCCACCAATACGATCTACCTCCCGTCGTTCCCTCAAAAACCCACCCACTTCCTCGGGTCCCCCCTGCGCTCCCCCTTGCCCATTCGCACTATGGTTCTCCACCACAGTCCATGAGCACACCAACACCGTTCGCACTGCCGCCACTCCCCATGGGTCCTCGCCCTCCTGTATTCCCGTTGCGCCCGCCCTCACCAGATATGGGTGACCTCGTGCGTCTGTCAAGGGGAAACTTGCTGGAAAATATGGGTGGTGCTTTGGACCGGTTGCACATGGACGAAGACGAAGACGATGTGGAGGAAGAAGGGGTTAAATTTCCCATACGACCGAGCGTGAAGGCGCTTGGAAGAGGAGGGTGTGGAAGAAGTCGATTATGGTGCGTTACGTTCTTATTCGGTTGATAACAATATCATGGTTTGCTGGTGCATTGTCGATGTAGATGACTTGGATGACTCGGATGAGGAGGTACGCAACGGGTATCACGCCAATGCAATGTGGCCTCTTACGCAGTATGTATATGACGCGGCTGCTGAGCGCACGGCGCAGTATCTGCGGGAAAGGAGAAGATCCCTCGACATTGCCCTCGACACAGCGGGTGCTAAGTCTAGCCTTGCCGCAGTTCCTACGCATTCACCAGTAGAAGAGGAGGTCAGTGCCTCGTCTTTGTTTGTGTTTAACGACGCTGCTATTCTTGTACTGTGCTGTACAGATACCTGCCAGCAAGCCAGATGCTACCATTGCCGTGAGCGATCACGACAGGGCTACTGAGGTTATCGACCCATACTGGTCAGGGATAGACCTGGATTTTTCAACCGATACCGTCTTTGCATATAGCAGTAAGGCAAATTTAGAAAAAATGCTGTGGGAGGACGCACTTCTCGACGCGCAAAAGGTGCAATGATATCAATCATCTTGGAGCCGGTGCTCATTTTTGCGATGCATAGGTCATCATACTCAACCCATCGTCTCATCTTGGATACCAGTTGAAGCATGCAGCGCTTCATGGCGCACACCGCTATGATGAAGCGATCGAGTCCTTTGAAATCATGCTCTCCAGATTAGACAATACTTCTGAGATGCAGCTACGAGGCAAGTGCCAAATAACTCATGTATCAAGATGCCTGACACTTTATCCAGAGCTGCGTCAGCAGTATCTCAGTCTATCCGAAGCAGACGATGCTATTCGAAAAGTCATTTACGCTCAACTCGACGACGCCCCACATCGTCTACTAGACACCACTACTGGGCTCCTGTGTGATCGAGAGGCGCAGATATGCGCCTTCAAACTGAGCACCGAATACAAGGGACTTCTGTCGTTCATAATCAAGCATGCGGAGATCCAAACGGCGCACATCAAAGAAGTGGTAGCGTTCTACTTCCGTTGTGTCATGTTATCACACATGTGGGTGGGGAAGGAGCCACTGCTGCGTGACATCAAGGACAAGGTCGTGTACAAGTTGAACCCTGTCGATGGTATCGTGAAGTTGCAATCGTTCTGCAAAACTGCACGCAACATAGGCTATCGATGGGCGTGGATTGATACTTGTTGTATTGACCAGAAGAATAATGTCGAGCTCCAAAAATCACTCAATTCCATGTTTGACTGGTATCGTCACTCGGCACTCACAATTGTCTACCTTGCGGATGTTCCGGCTTTGTCCAAGTCTGGTGCACTGACAAGAAGTGCTTGGAATACGCGTGGATGGACTCTCCCGGAGTTCCTTGCACCCGAAATCGTTCTCTTCTACCAAAGAGATTGGACGCTATATCTCGATGACCGCTCTGGCAATCACAAGGAGTCTTTTATAATCATGGGGGAGTTGGAGAATGCAACGGGCATAGATGCACATGCCCTAGTCACCTTCCGTCCGGGAATGGTAGGCGCCCGAGAGAAGCTACGATGGGCGTCGATGCGTGTCACAACAGTGCAGGAAGATGTTGCATACTCATTGTTTGGCATTTTCGGCATCCACCTACCTGTTATTTATGGCGAGAAGAAGCAAAATGCACTCGGACGGCTGCTGCAGGAGATTGTGGCTCAGTCGGGCGACATTACTGCGCTGGACTGGGTCGGAAAATCATCCGAGTTTAATAGTTGCCTTCCAGCCGACATTACTTCATATAAAATCCCACCATGCGTGCTGCCATCTTTGTCCGAAGATGACATCCAGACATCGGTCTCATGGCTGCAAAATGCCGTGGATATTGATGCAGCTCTGAAACTTTATAACTTGCTTGACAGTCTGGGTGCTCCTCATTTCATGAACCGCAGATTGCGTCTGCCTTGTATCGCATTCCCTGTCACAGAAGTCAGACGAAACCATGCTCAAGACCGGGAGGCATATTTCGCGTATCAAGTCAAGGCAAACGGACTTCGCGACCTGCTGATCACCACGGAAGACAAGCTGACACAATTTTCGCGGGCAAAGTCCACTCTGCAGACATTCTTACTCGTCCGTCCGTGGGACCCTTATCTCCTGGAGCTGCCCGACTTTGCAGACAATTGGTCTGTGCGGGGGTCTATGTTTTATGATACTTTTAGCATGTTTTCTGGTGAAACAGGGCCAATTGATCCGCAGTCGCACTCACGGGCGTTGCGATTGATTGTTCGCCTTGGACAGCCTTTTCGCGCGTTTCTGCTAGCGCGGCAGCGCGGTGGAGAATACAAGAGAATCGCGTCAGATCGCGATATCATTGCTCAAGTCAAAGACGTGGCGGGTTCTGTTCACAAAATGCATGTTAGGACACTGGAAATATCGTAATTGTACGCATTTTTGCTTCCTGTGAACGAGCGCAGCTCGTACAGAAATATCTCTCAATATTGTAGATAGTAGTTGGCTGTGTTACACAGTGTATGCCACTAGTACGCGGATACTATTTCTTTTTCCCATCAATCATGAAGCTCTTTAGTAAGCGCAAGAAAGCAGAGCAGCATCACCTTGCACAGAGACGTCGATGTTGTCATCGACCAGCGTCGTCGATGTAGTAAGTCTTAATTTCACCGGGTCACTTACTTTTGGCAACAATGTCTACTATGTCATAGCTTGGATTAAGTGTCACTAACCCGAACTTCATAGGATGGACTACTTGCGCACCTTAAGCGTCGGCCTTCAGGATATAACCACCGCGATTGGGTGGTGCTACCTGACCCTCTTGAGGATGAAGCCAAGGATCGTGCAAAAGAGCGAGGAATTGACGAAGAGGGTCGAGAGCGCTTTTGGGGCGAGAAAGATAATTCCTCAGAGCTTACTGTGACGCGCATGATTGGTGCGTCAGGCGATGCGGCCACTGTGCCTTTGATGCTGCGGGAACTAATATCGGTGTAGTACACCTTGCAGCAACCTCGTCGGAGGACTGGAGGCTCGTGCTTGAGGTCTGCGAGCTTGCGTCTGCTACTGGAACGAATGCCAAGGAGGCTGTGAAAGCCCTCAGGAGAGAATTGAAGTGCGTTTCATAGCTGTGTTCCACTTTGTATACCATTGACAAGGCACTTGGGATAAAGATATGCAGGGCCTGAATCTCAATTGTCTGCTGCTAGGGTAAGTACTCCCCGTCTTGCCATTGCTTCAAGATCCTTGATTTCTTACCTTGACAAACTCTCCATTCAATATACATTACCATTTGCATAGTTGTTGGAAATAATGCTCCGCAACACGTCCGATATTTTCCTTACTCAAATCAGTTCCCGTAAATTTATTGACACCCTCGAGGACGTGCTAATAAGCTCAAGAACGAGCCCTGTCGTTAGAAAACGACTAATGGAGGTGCTCGCAGCAGCGGCCTTTATCACCAGCTCACGTACGTGGTAATCTAATTTTATTCTTCACTATATATCCCCCTTGCTGAATATCTTTATTACCTTATCTGCTGTTTACTTTATATACATTTTTGGAAGCCCGTCTTTATCGATCTCGAGTCATGTCCTTGTTCCACTGAACCCCCATTCTTCACAGGTCCCCTGCCTTTGTCACCCAATGATCGTGGCAGTAACGGATTTCGTGCCCTATGGATGCGCTTGAAACCTGCTGACAAGCCTCCTGTGGGGATTCCCTTCGACACTGATGATGCTACGTTCAGCCCCTCCATAGGTTCTACGCGTCCACTAATAGATGAGGTCAGCGCCTCTTTTTATTTGTACCTTATGACGGTACTCTGATCAATTTTTGTGCTTTATTTTGTCCTGATGTCTTGTCACGATTAGTGGCCATCAAAGAAGAGTCTCCACCAGCGTTGTTTTATTCCTCCCGAGGACATGAAACTCTTGTTCCGGCTATGCAAGACCGCAATGGGAAACGCGATTGCCCTTAGCGAGATGCTTGCACATGCAAAACCGGAGCAGATAGAAGGGAGCCCAATACTCGTGCGTATTATTTCTCAGTTGACCTCCGCTCTCATTTTGTCAGTCTGCCACATCACCTTGCATGGAATTACCATTCTCCTTCATTATCAGCTCTTCGTTTTCTCTCCTGTCGTTATTTGTCTGACCGATGAACAGGATTGTCTGTCAAAATGCAACGCATCACGGGAACTGATCTCCACCCAAATTCCATGGGCGTCTGAAGGTGCTGAACGGTCGCGCAATGACAGAGAAAGGAATGCAGAGGGAAATAGACATACTGAACAACAAACCATAGAGGAGGAACTTCTCGACGCGTTGGTTGACGCGAATGAGGCGCTGCTGGGGGCATTGAATATGTATGACGATGTTGTGCGGGTGGCGGAGGAGCAGGTAGCTGTTGATAATGTCCGAATCAGTAACGACGTGGAGATGGACCGAATGGTGAGTGTCTTTCTTTGCGCCAGGGTCATTTTGTTTTCCTTGTATTCTCTGTTATTTCCCCACTCTGTCTTTGAATTTTCTCCCCTGTACCTCCTGATTGGGACTGATATTTGGTATAGCACAATGGAAATGGGTACCTCGGGGAATCTCACCATAATTATGGAGGCAGCTACTCACGCACCCCATCACCATCACTACCTACCTCGTCCCGCCAAACCGATCTCCTTCTGGTTATTCCTTCACAAACCCGTTCCCTTCCTCGGATCCCGTTAGCACTCTCTCCTACCCATTCGCACTACGATTCTCCATCACAGTTCTTGAGGACACCAATAATGCCAGCACGGCCGCCTCCGCCCATGGGACCTCGTTTGCCTTCATCCCCGTCGCGCCCGCCTGTGCCAGATAGGGGTGGTCTTGCATGTCCACGCGGGAACTTGTTGGAACGAATAGATCGCTTGCATATTGATTCAGAAGAAGAATTTCCCATACGGCCGAGTGTGAAGCCGCTCGGGCAGAGGAGGGCCATAAAGGAAGTCGATGACGGTGCGTTATGTTCTTGTGAGACAAGATCTGTTGTTCAGCTTGCCGTAGTTCCCACGCGTTCGTCTTATCTCGGATACCAGTTGGAAGATGCAGCGCTTCATGGCGCTCGCCGCTATGACGAAGCGATCGAGGCCTTTGAAATCATGCTGTCCGAGTCGGACAATGCTCCTGATATGCAGACACAAAGTACGTCCCCAAATAACCACATCCTTAAACGTGCTTGACTTTTTCTCCAGAGCTGCGCCAACAATACGTCAATCCATCCGATGCAGAAGGAGCTATTCAAGAGGCCATTCACGCTCAATTCGACGACGCCCCACTTCGCCTACTCGACACTACTACTGGCCTCTTGTGTGATCGAGAGGCACAGATATGCACCTTCAAACTGAGCACCGAATACAAAGAACTTCTGTCATCGATAATCAATCGTGCAGAGATCCAAATGGAGCACATCAATAGAGTGGTGGCATCCTACTTCCGTTGTGCCATGTTATCACATAGATGGGAAGTGAGGGAGCCACTGCTGCACGACATCAAGGACAAGGTCGTGTACGAGTTGAACCCCGTCGATGGTATCGTGAAGTTGCAGTCGTTCTGCAAAACTGCACGCGACATGGACTATCGATGGGCGTGGGTTGATACCTGTTGCATCGACCAGAAGAACAATGTCGAGCTCCAAAAATCACTCAATTCCATGTTTGACTGGTATCGTCATTCGGCACTCACGATAGTCTACCTTTCGGATGTTCCACCTTTATCCAGCTCTGGCGCACTGGCGAAGAGCGCTTGGAACACGCGCGGATGGACTATGCCGGAATTCCTCGCTCCCAAAACTGTTCTCTTCTACCAAAAAGATTGGACACTATATCTTAGTGACCGCTCTCCGAATCACAAGGAGTCTGTCACAATTATGCAGGAGTTGAAGGATGCGACGGGCATAGATACACTGGCCCTCGTCGACTTCCGTCCGGGGATGGCAGGCGCTCGAGAGAAACTTCGATGGGCGTCCGTGCGTGTTACAACAGAGCAGGAAGATGTTGCATACTCACTGTTTGGCATATTCGGTGTCCACCTACCTATCATTTATGGTGAGAAGAAGCAAAACGCGCTTGGCCGGCTCCTGCAGGAGATTGTGGCTCAGTCGGGTGACATTACTGCGCTAGACTGGATCGGGAAACCATCCGAGTTTAATAGCTGCCTGCCAGCTGACATTACTTCATACAAAGCTCTGCCATGCGCGCTGCCATCTCTGGGCGAGGACGACATCCAGACATCGGTCTTATGGCTGAAAAATGCCGTAGATATTGATGTGGCTGTTAAACTTTATAACTTACTCGACAAGCTGGGCGCTCCTCTTTTCACAAACCGCAGACTGCGTCTGCCTTGTATGGTATTCCCTGTCGCAGAAGTCAGACGGAGCCGTGCTCACGACCAGGAGACACATTTCGTGTATGAAGTCAAGGCAAACGGACTTTGTAACCTGCTGATCACCACGGAGGACAGGTTGTCTCGATTTTCGCGCACAAGGTCTACTCTCCAGACATTCTTGCTTGTCCGCCCTTGGCATCCTTGTCTCCTCGAATTACCCGACTTAGCAGACAATCCACACTGGAGCATGAGCAATTGGTCTGCGCGCGAATCCGTGTCCCGCGATTCTCGCAGCGTGTTTTCTGACGAAATAGAGTCGATTGGTTTGCAGTCGCGGGCATTACGATTGATCGTTCGCCTTGGACAGCCTTTTCGCGCATTTTTGCTAGCACGACAGCGCGATGGAGAATACAAGAGAATTGCGTCAGATCGCGATATCATTGCACAAGTCAAAGACGCGGCGGGTTCTGTTCATAAAATGATGGATGTCAGGACACTGGAAATATCGTAGCTTGATCGTAGAGACAGATCTTAACATTTATACCTCGATAATATGCCTACGGTCATACAC
This sequence comes from Suillus subaureus, assembly GCF_016647635.1. Classification (NCBI taxonomy): domain Eukaryota; kingdom Fungi; phylum Basidiomycota; class Agaricomycetes; order Boletales; family Suillaceae; genus Suillus; species Suillus subaureus. Next base: position 92,621 of record NW_024538626.1, read on the forward strand.
AAGTACCCGAAGCTTGACTCGTAAACTAGTCTGCCTATGCGCGCTTTTGAAATGTTGAGGATTTCTGCCCTACGCCACTCGAGCATCCGTGGTAGTGCATGCCAGGCCGGTCACAAGCCTAACTCATAGCGATGTATATAGGAGGAAAGCGGGCCGTCATCTGAAACGCTTCAAGTTACGCGTCCAGCGTCAGCCGTGCTCAACACCGAAGCCATTTGTTTGGATTTCTTCTCCTGACCGTGTCGCATTGTATTGAGTATAATCAACATTCCTTGTAGAATGACGATCGCTTTGGATGGTATAGAAGATGTGTAATCTGAGAAAGGCCACGTCCAGAGCATCCCAGTGTTATACCTCAACTTTTTGTCAAGTCCGTGCGATCCCGTGTTGCCGCTGTGGAGTGTTGCTGATATCGAACACTTGGTTTACGACGCGGCTGATTTGGATTGCAGGATATTTTCGCCGTGGCGACATGTGTTTGGCGACTAGATGTCTCGGAGAGTCCATACACAGGCCGGTGTTCTGGTTGCGGTCCTGGCGAGCTGCGCACCGCATAGATTATCATACGGGAAGGTCTTGGGTCACGATATAGAACGGACTGTCTTCCTTCTGCTATGGTCTGACTTGGGGAGATTAGTCATAGGCGCACAGGCATGTGTGGCAAGCTTCTAGTATACCAGCGAAGCGTTGGACGCTACCGCCGCTGGCCAGTACTATTTTTAACGAGGAAGCACTCGAGGACGATGAGTTAGTTGGTGAGAACCCAGTAACCGCCAAAATTTTGTAAATGCAACTGAGCGTGGTGATATGGGGAAAGACATCCATAGGACAAGCTCCATCAATATCCACGATGAGCACAGCTCGGGTGTCCATGTCAAACCTCGGCCTCATGGAATCCTGGATGATCCATGGCATTGATACTTGTCTGTCATTGTTTTGGATTGTTTGGATTGTACCTCATTCTCCTGATCACATACCAAGAACTACTAGTACTAAGTAGTAAGTACTACTAAAGATATTGATATCAACCTTGCAGATCAACGATGACCACACCGTACACGCCAACGTCGTTCATCCAGATGACTCCTAGTACACCAGCAACGCCAAGTCCAGCGCCAGCGCCAACGCGCGGTCGTGGAACAGGTGCAAAACGCGGCCGCAAGCCTCGCGGTGCATTTCCCAATGTGTCCACCGATACTCGCCCCCCACCACAATCAGGGCCCAGCACATCTTCGCCTGCAACGCGATTTACCCCGGCCCAGTGGGCGATTCCTGGAGTCCCTGCAGGCGCCACTGCCACTGCCTCGACTTCTACTGTGACAGTCCCTGCTGCCCAAAGCACCGCCGCAAATACTGGTGACGTATCGATGGACAGTGGGGATGATGAACCCGTAGTGACGCAGCCTCCGCCCGTTACTGCTGCTGCTTCTTCAACGGATACGGTAATTTCACCGCCTGGGACGGCCGCGAAACCTGCGGGTGCCCCGGACGAGGACGTAGAGGGTGAAGACGAGCTTTTACCTGCAATGGCGGATGATGACTACTCTGCGCAGTTGTCATGGCAGAGCGAGAGCAAGGATAATCTGAAGTAGCTTGTGGTATTTGTTTGATAGTACACCCTGCTCACGAAATCGATCTAGGGTGCTTATGGACAATTTCAGTCCGGGACAGTATGAGCGCTTTGAAGCCTACCGACGCCATGCACTACCGAAGCAAGCTATACGGAAGGTGCGAGCTCGTGATAATGATAACAAGATGTTGCAACCTCACTTGCAATGCTATGGATAGGTTATACAACAAACGACAGGACAGCAAGTTTCTCAGCCCGTTGCGCAAATAGTAGCAGGTGTTGCGAAAGTGTTTGTTGGCGAGATCGTAGAAAAAGGTACGCCTTTTGATTTGCGCACCCTGTCTTGCGTGTTCTCATTTATTTTGTATTTAGCTCGTCAGGTTCAATCACGGCGCAATGATTCTGGCCCCCTCACGCCAGACCACCTTCGTGAAGCGTATCGGATGTATCAGGCAGAGACTGGGCGTGTGGGCAGTGCGCGACCAATGCGAGGGAAGCGTCTGTTTGTCAGGTAGTGAGTCAATGTCAGACTTGGCAGTGCCGTTATGTCGCAACCTAGACGTAACTTACCACCTGGGAACACTTCTTAGCATTCGACTGTTATATGCGTCAGTAGACATGATGTACATGATGGGCTGTACAAAGTTACAAGTGCCATCATATGAGGTGGTGGCTTTGCTATATAGTCATTATCGCTTGCATTACGCGAGTGCAATCACTGAAGCTTGAAGTACTGATAGATCAACTGGCGGTGTATATGAGTGTTGCCAAGACTATGAGACCGGCCAAGATTGCGTTGACCGACGCTGCCGGGAATTGAACGTGGCAGTCGCGACGAATGATATGACTTGTCACGTGATGGCTGTAGCTGTGATACACAGCCTCATGTGTAAGTGACTGAAGCTCAGGCCTGTAGCCCTCATCAATCTACTCCCAGCTCTTTTCTTTCTTTCCTACCAATGAAGAAACTTTTTGGGCGCGACAAAGTGAAACAGCAAAAGGTGATCTCGCACAGAGATGTCGACGTTGTCATCGACGATGTAAGTCTTGATCTTCAACTTACTTGTGGCAACAATCATCCATGTCATAACTTGGATCATCACTAACCCAAATTTTGATGCATACGTATAGGATGCACTACTTGTACGCCCCAAACGACCTTCAGAGGACCACCGTGACTGGGAGGTGCTATCTGAGCCCCCTGTCCCTTCTAGTCCGTATCCTCAGTTTGCAGTGCCTCCGATGTCACCGAGCCGCTCGTCTTCCCTAGCTTCGATTCCACCTGTAATATTACCCGCGCGTTCCAGCAGTCCATACAGCGCTACAAGTCACACCACCACTGTACCTACGCCCACGCCCACACCCACGCCTACGCCCACCCCTCAGACTAACCCAAACCCAACCCATACTGTGCGGAGAGACGGACGCAGGATCCAGAAGCCACAGGCCGTGCCTGCTGCACTTGGTATACTGAAGTCACTCGATCCGCATCTGGAGCATGCCTTGCAACAGACGCACCCGCACCATGTTCACGAAGTACCAGACGATTCTTTTCCAGTTGAACACAGGGACAGGGCAGAGAAGAAGGAGAGGAAGAGTTTCTGGGATGGGATTATCAGGGACAGGGACAGGGACAAAGACAAGGACAAGGACCGCGGACGTGATAAAGAGCGTGAAACTCGTGAGAAGGAAAAGGAAAGAGAAAGGGAAAGGGACAAAGATGGACGAGATCGCATTTGGCGCGAGGAAGACAATCCCTCAGAGCTGACGCGTATGATCGGTGCGTCACTTCAGCCGATACCGTGCCTTTCATGTGTGGGGATTTATACCGGCATAGGGTACCTTACGGCGACCTCATCGGAGGACTGGACACTTGTGCTCGAGGTCTGTGAGCGTGCATCTGCTACTGAAGCAAATGCCAAGGAGGCTATGAAAGCCCTTCGGAGGGAATTCAAGTGCGTTTCATAGCCTCCCCTCGCTTTCTATGCCATTGACAATGTATATCTGGGATACAGATATGCAGAGCCTAAATCTCAATTATCTGCTGCTAGGGTAAGTACTACCCGACTCATTACTTTGTCCTTGATCTCTCACCTTGGAATACATACATTCGTCCATTTTCCATCCATTCTGCATTACGGTTTGCACAGTTATGGGCAATAATGCTCCGGAACGCGTCCGATATCTTTCTAACTCAGATCAGCTCCCGTAAATTCATTGACACCCTGGAGGACGTGTTAACGAGCTCAAGAACAAGTCCTGTCGTCAGAGAACGACTAATGGAGGTACTCGCAGCTGCCGCCTTCATCACTAACTCACGTACGTGTTCATCGATTTGCTAAATTTATCATCAATTATCCCCGTTTACTGAGCATCTTTCGCAACAACGTTGCCGTTAACTCCATGGTCCCTTTTTCAAACCCGTCTTCGAATCGGTTCTGAGCCATGTCCTCTTCCAAACCTGCGTTCTTTTCGCAATACTAACCCGACCTTTTGCCGACCCTTCTTCACAGGTCCCAACCCCTCGCCCAAATCTGAACCATCGCCTTTCTCGCTTAAAGATCGCGACCGTGATAGGGATGGTTTCCGTGCCCTGTGGATGCGATTGAAACCCACTGATAAGCCCGATGTGGGGGTTCCCTTCGATACCGAAGATGCTATGTTTAGCCCCCCTATAGTGCCTACGCGTCCACCAATAGAGGAGGTCAGCTTTTTTGGTTTGTAGTTTATGGCAGTGCGCTGATCAATTCTCCTACTCTATTTTTTGCTCGCTTCTCTCGGTGATATCTTGTCGCGATTAGCGGCCGTCGAGGAAGAGTCTCCACCAACGCGGTGTCATTCCTCCAGAAGAGGACATGAAGCGCCTATTCCAGGAATGCAAGATCGCGAAAGGAAATGCGACTGTCCTTAGCGAGATGCTTGCATACGCGAAACCAGAACAAATGGAAGGGAGCCTGGTACCGGTGCGTGCGATTTCTCAGTTAACCCCTGATCCCCATTTTGTCAGTTTGCCACATCACCTTTGCGTGACATGACTCTCCTTCTCCTATCTTATCGATATCAATCTGATCGTTCTATAGGAATTTTTGGCGAAGTGTCGCGGGTCGCAAGAACTCATATATACCCAAATTCCGTGGGCATCTGCAGGCGCTGAACGGTCGCGCAATGAGCGAGAAAGGAATGCAGAAGGAAATGGACGTACGAAATCGCAGCCTGATATCCAATTCAGTTCTCCGCCGAGTCGAGATTACCATGGCATGGACGCTAACTTTTATCTTAATGCAGAGGGAGAGGAACAAACTTTGGAGGAGGAGCTTCTTGGCGCATTGCTTGATGCGAATGAGGCATTGATTGGGGCGTTGAGAATGTATGATGATATCATGCGGGTTGTGGAGGAGCAGGTGGCTGTAGAGATCAGTAGGCGGGATGTGAAGATGGACCGAAGAGTGAGTGTCTTTTTCTTATTTTGTCTTCACCAGTCATTCTGTCTTCCATATACTGTCAATTTTTATTCTGTTTCCTGCACTGTACCCCCTGACCAAGACTGACATTTGGTATAGCACATGGAAAATGAGTACCTCGGTGACTCTTATCCTGATTATGGAGGCGGCTCCTCACGCACACCGTCACCAATGCCATCACCACCTGGTTCGCCCCGCCAACACGACCTACCTCCCGTTGTTCCCTCACAAACCCACCCACTTCCTCGGGTCCCTCCTGCGCTCTCCCCTGCCCATTCGTACTATAGTTCTCCACCGCAGAATATGAGCACACCAACACTACTTGCACCGCCGCCTCCCCCCGTGGGTCCTCGTTCTCCTGCATTCCCGTCACGCCCACCCTCACCAGATAGGGGTGGCCTTGTGCGTCCGTCAAGGGGGAACTCACTGGAAAATACGGGTGGTGCTTTGGACCGGTTGCACATGGACGAAAACGATGTGGAGGAAGAAGAGGTCAAATCTCCCATACGACCAAGCGCGAAGGCGCTTGGGAAGAGGAGGATCGTGGAAGAAGTCGATGATGGTGCGTTACGTTCTCATTTGATTGATAAAAGAAATGGTGGTTTGCTGATGCGTTGTCAACATAGAACAACACGACTCGAGTGATTTGTACTACAAGCCAAGGCGTGAATCGGTTGTATTTGACTCGGATGAGGAGGTACGCGGCGGGGATCATGCTAATGCAATGTGGCCTCGAAGACAGCCTACGCAGTTTGTATATGACGCGGCTGCTGAGCGCACGGCGCAACATCTGCGGGAGGGTAGGGTGAATGTTCAAGTTGCTGCAAATGGGGTTCATTAGGGTCTTTGATAATTGTGGTCCTTTTAATCGGTCTCGAACTTCAATTGAAGTGTGGTTAGAGGAGCTGTTCATTTTATTTCGTTCTTCATCATATCATGTTCAACCAATTTGTACGCTAGCTTCTGTAGTAGTCAATCATCCAACCCTGCTATTTATGTTTTTTGAACTGTCCTGGTTGATTTGGAAGTTACTCAATCCAATGATATTGCAATATCAACCTGCAGTATTCCTGCCAGTGCATGTTCGCACTAGAACATAAAGCTTGAAAGTGGGCTCCGGCGCTTCAGTCCACGGACGTCTAGCTAACAACTTCCATGGCTTCAAATTAGATATCCATCGCAAACAACAATAGACAAATTCCAGCGTGCATGACCTCCACATCAGCGTCCGCACTTGTGCAAGAACTAGACGACGCACCCGACGTACTCACATGGCTCAACGACACACTTACACCGGAAGGCAATCATGTTCCGCTCGCTTCTCTTGACTCGCTGCTGGCAGACCTGCTGACTGCCACAGACCTTTCAGCAGTAACAACCTCAGCTGCACTCGAACGCACAATCGACGAGGTGTCACGCAGCGCTCCCCGTCTCACATATGACCTGCATTTCATGCGCGACGGTGCCCTCTCCCTACACTCAGCTCTCGCCACCGTCACTGCCCGGATCCCAGCTGGAACGAGCACTTCTGCTGCTCTCGACAGATTGCAGACTCTCGACACTGCAAAACGACGGATGGAAGCTGTGAGGGATGTGCTACGTGAGGCAGAGTCGTGGTCCAGCTTAGAGGCTGAAGTCACTGCATTGCTGGCTGAGCGTGCATATGACAAGGCTGCTGAAAGATTGAGCGAGGCTAGCAGAAGTATGCCTGTGTTTGCGGGAACTCCGGAGTATGAGCCTCGTCGTGCGTTGATGGTATCCCTCCAAAACCAACTCGAGGCTGCCCTCAGTTCCGCATTGGTTGGCGCAATCAACTCGGGCGATACAACGCTTTGCAGGAACTTTTACGGGATATTTGCTAACATACAGAGGGAGAGTGAGTTCAGGAACTATTACTTTGGCTCTCGGAGAGCAGGCCTGGTTGCTTTGTGGCAGAGCGAGGTGCTGGAAGATACGGAACCATCAGTGCCTGCGATGCCGAGACAGACGTTCAGCGCCTTCTGGGCAACTTTTTGCACCAGTTTCTTGGCTGTCCTCAATGCGGAGCGCACGTCTATTCCTGCCATCTTTCCTGATCCTCAAATCACACTCTCAACGCTCATCACTTCCACTCTGTCCACCTTACAGCCTTCGTGTCCGCAGCGCCTTGCGACCCTATTCAACACCGCCGGCTCATCTGCCCTCAAGGATATCATAGCTATTTACAAAACGACAGAGGAGTTCGCGGCGAGCACAGACAAGATTATGGAGAAAATACAGTTCTCCGTTATCCCTACGGACAGTACTTTGGATGGTCCTTTGCCTCCGAAGCACACCCGCCGCCGCTCCGTCCGTATGTCCATGTCCTGGCGGTCGAATTCAGCCACGAATTTTTCACGGGCGCAGCAGTCCACGCTCAATGATGTACTTGATTGGGACCAAACACTTTTTCAGGTGTTTCTAGACTTCCAAGTCGAGTATGGGACACTGGAGCGGCGCCTCCTCTCTGATGAGCTGTCTTTTGCCTCCACATTTACCCCTAACAAGAACCAAAGCACTGACCGGGCCCGTCTTCTTCGCGAGCGCGCAGTCGATGTGTTTGGTGCCGCAGAGGAAAGCCTCGTACGCTGCATGTCCTTCACATATGGATATGCTGCACCAGGACTCATGTCCGCGTTGGACTCATCTCTCGCTTCATTTGTCGACTCCTGGACCCAATCGTTGACAGCAAATCTTTCTGCCCCGTCGGGTGCCTCAGCGGAATCTGAAGATGACCTCGCAGATCTGGATTACTCCCCGCAGGACTGGAGTAACATTCAACTCGTTTTGCACCTTCTCGCGTCTACACGAGCGGTGCTTGATCGACTGAGCACTTTTGAGGGTAAGCTGCGAGCTGCACTCGTACAGATCGCCACGGCATTCCGACTTGCGCAGCACGAAGGTGGGGTGTATACACCTGGCGCAACCAAGGGTGCTGGTTCGCTCCTGGCGCAGTCCTCCCTGAACAGCGCAGCTTTGCACACTCTCCTATCATCCGCAGAATCCCATCCCCCTGTTCCACTACTCACTACAACGCGCGCATCCATTGCATCCCTTGCCAGAGCCCTTCAGTCCTCCCTCCAGCATACCCTTCTTGCCCCCTTACATGCACATCTCTCATCCTATGCATCCCTTGCCCTCTGGGCGGCGCCGGGTGATCCCAAGTCCATGCGCACGGCAGGCGACCTCCATGTGCCTGTGTTTTCGCTTTCCCCCAGCGATATCGTCCAACACGTTGCGGAAGGGCTGTTGAATCTCCCGCGGCTCTTTGAGGTATATGCAGATGACGATGCACTAGGCTTCTCACTCAACACACTCCCGAATGTTGATGAGGCATATCTAAGTGGTCTGAGTGAACAGTCCCCTGAGCTGGGGCACAACCGACGAACTTCGCTCGTCTTACCTCCCAAGCCGGTGGTGCTGAGCCCGGAGGCAGTTGCAGCAGCCTGGCTGTCCTCCCTCGGACATTCTATTCTATCCCATCTTACCAGCAACGTCTTGCCGAAGATCCGTACGCTTTCCGTCGCAGGAGCCGCACAGCTCTCATCGGATCTTGGCTATTTGTCGAATATCGTGAGGGCACTCAATGTTGAGTATGAGGAATTGGATAGGTGGAAAGAGTATGTGGGGATGAATGACGAGGAAGGAAGTCGGGTGGTTGGGGAGAAATTACCTGGAGATCAGGTGTTAGTGCTAGTAGCGAAGATGAGAGGGTGGACAAGTAATTGCTGAGGTCATTTTTCTTTTTGTCTCAGCCAGATGTATACTTAGGTTCAACTTCGAAGACAAAAATTAGGTGTTCAAATTAGAGGCGAAGTGTCAGTATTAAAATCAGTGTTGATCTATGTCGTGGACATTTTCTGCATACATCTAGGAGCATATGCGCATGATATCACGGGTCACTGCATATCCTAATGCCTTGGTTCGAGTTTGTAGTACTAGTTCTCGAGTATGTCATTCTCTGTAGCTGAGATTATCACGGTGGTGGTAGACATACTTTCTGTATCGCGAGGGCACCGGCGCTAGCCCTCGACTCCCCTGACGTGTTTTGTCGAATTAAACGTTACCCAAAGTAGTATTTCGTTTTATTTCATTTTGCATTGACGATCAACTTATTATGAAGGTGTACAATTCAATCGAAAATTAAGAAATTAACTCAACAAAACTCACCGCTCTACCTCAGTGATGTGCCGCTAAGGGCTCGAAGAAAAGGACGAGAAGCAGATGTGGGACTTGATTTGATCATTAATAATATTGCAGCACATTGAGCGATATCTCATGGACGTGCCGGTCAACGCAGACTATAAGGAATTCTGTGTGACAACGCCTGCTCGTTTTCTCTCACTGAATCATATGCTATGGTTGCGCTTAATGACTTAGAACTGTGACGATGCAGAAGCAAATCAGATTCATTTAACGGAACGGTGTGTGGCACTACTACAGATTTAGAACAGAACAACAAAGTATCATGCAGAAATATCATTAAATAAGTAAGCAACAGGAGAGCAAGGGAATGAGAACAACTAGGGCAGCCTAGAAATACACAATATAGCAAATCGAGACTCCAACTACACACCCATGTGGACAAATACAATCTGCTGTCCTAGTAGAATCTTGTTGCGCAACGACTTCACAGCCTTATGCAGCGCTACCGCAGCATGTGTGCAGTCCAATCTCCTTGAATCATCAACTCGAATGAGTTTACGGTAGAAAGCAGACACAACCTGGCGTGCAACCTCGTCATCAACAGACCACATGGAACCAATCACACCGCGAAACCCGCAGGATTGCATAGCTGCAGCAAGATGGATCGACTCATCGTGACTCTTCTCATCGCCCACAGTAGTGTGGCAGGCCGATAAGAATGCAAACTCCAAGTTCTGCCAGTTGGATCGGATGATGTCCTTGATCATTAAAGGCCCATCGCGCATGGCAAACGAGGACTCGAATGGTTGCTGTCGATTCGGTATTCCATGGCAGGCTAGGTGAAGCCGCTGCTTATGATTGAGTGCATCGAGTGCACCCTGCACTGTTGCCTCGCTGTCCTCAAGCGATGTTAAGGACGACACGGTGGGCTCAAGACGTTTAGCTACGATGGATAGCTCAGGAGTGACACATCGGAGTCCCTTCCCTCTGGGTTCGCTTGACCAATGGCAACAAAATGTTGCAAGGACGGATCTTGAGAAGCCTGCTTTCTCGCACGAATGAGTCGCCAAAGTGGGGGTGTAAGAGGAGATGTAAACGTCAGACAAATTATCTTTGTTCTCCTCGTAGGGTCCTGCCGCATGGATGGCAAGCAGCGTGAATTCAGTAGTGGGACACCACCAGATACATGAGCGAGGGCGAATTTTGGACTTCTCGAGAGATTGGACTATGGGGGTGAACGACATGATCCCAAAGCTTGCGAAGGATATGAACAAGGGTATATCGACGATCAGAAGAACCGAACACCTCTGCTAGTGACTGGAGCTCGGAGAACTTGGACACTTCGGCTTGTATAGTGTCAAGCGGAACATGGACAGGATCCTCTGTGCTATGGTTAATAAAAGCGTCACAGCCATATTGGCTTGTATTGAGAATAATGACTGGACCCTCTTCTGCCACTTTCTGTAGGTTGGAGAACAGGGGAGGCAAAAGAAAACACGAAAAGCCATGAAGCATGTGAATGTGCAAGACGACGTCATCCCATTGCGTGGTCAATTACCGGATTTGCAAAGACTGGTCCTCAGTAGACTGATCAAACGCGTTATGAAGGCGAAAACTCAACCCTCTAAACTCTTCTCCCAAGGCCGTGCCAATGTTACTTGAAACAGAAAGTTTATCGAGTGGTGTGCTGAAGCGTGCCATCTGGGTCCAGAATACCGCGCGACCTTGCTCCACCAGCTCCACTGCAGTCGTCAGCGCACCATGATGAACACTACATGAAAAAGCATCTGTGGCAAGGGAAGAAACAGCCTCCCTGATGACATTGAAATGACGTGAAGACGACAAGAGAGCAACTCGCTAATCTAGGAATTTCAGTGCAGTCTTATAGGCAAGCAATGCAAAGCCGTGATTGAGGGTGTCGGCGGAGGCTGCCCATGACTTGGCAACACTAAGACCTGTGCGAGATGCTGCATGTGCTAGTTGGGAGAGTTGCAAATACAAGCTAAATGCTTCATCAAGGTCGGACTGGACGCCCCGCTGCCAACATCTGTCTCGAAGGCTAAGTGCAAGATTGTCCAGAGACATGGATTGATCCGAATGACCAGATGGATGGAGGAGCAATGCAGCCCAATAGAGCTCGATGGCCTCATCAAGGTTAGACATGATGTCATGCTGCTGGAATCTGTCTCCAAGGCTGACAGCAAGATTGTTCAGAGACGGGGATCGGTCTGAATGACCAGAGGAACGGAGGAGTAATGCAACCCCATGGAGTTTGATAGCCTCATCAAGGTCAGACATGATGCTACACCGCTCGAACCTGTCTCGAAGGCCATTGGCAAGATCGTCCAGAAACAAGGATCGACGCAGATCGCCCGGAGGACAACACCGCAACAGAGCTCAATACTCCTCTACATGGTTTGCTGAGTTAGTGGGGAAAGATGACTACTGCCCCATCTCGCTGTGAAGGGTCTCCAATTGAGTACAAAATGGAGTGGGATCAGAGTAAATACACACTTAGGAAGTCGAAACTGCAGCACTGGCACACTGAAGACCTGCCAATGCGAGGGAAATGATATGGTGGATCCTCAGCACGGTGATCGGAGGAATTTAGCAGCGAGCCGCAAGGCCACGGAGAGGTTGAGGTCTGAGGCTCTGTTCGAGAACTACACGGGGTTTGGGTATTGCAGCCTGTAAGGTACATGTGCACCTTGAGGTCCGCGCATCACGTCAAGATCCTATTCAGAATAACACGAGGACAAAACGAGGACATGATATGGGCTCTGAATCACCAGTCTTCAATTACGTAATACCACTACGACTTCGGAAATATTGCAGGCGTGTTTTACCATATTTGACGATCATCCACTCAATCTTCAGTCTACTGCCCAGGAAAAGGCACCCACAAGCTCGGACTGGGGCCCCATTTGTGTTACTACGGTTACATGGCCAGTCAATTTAGCAGAAGAAGAGTTGAACGTATGGGTACATTGCTGAAGCAAGCATCCTTCGATCATAGTAACAGGACACGCCTGCAGCGGATAGCATGACCCAATAGTATATCGCAGGAACAAGCGCGGGCCATACACTCTCCCAAACACAATCGTAATCTATCATTATGAATCTCGACTCAGTTGACAATTTCTTTCAATCTCTGATCTTCTGCGCACTGGGCTGTGTTCCTCCATAATTGACAGGAACCCGTTGGAATTTGTCGTGACTCGTCTAAATCTCGTTCAGAACAGAATTTCAACAACCCAAGGACGTGATGAGTTCACTAGCCTTCCTAGTGACTGAACTTGAATTGGAGGTGTGTTTGTGTTTACAATGATAGCCCGCCAACGTTTACTTATACCTTCGTCTAAAGTCCCTTGCCAGCGAGTCCAGGAGAAATCATCCAGAAATACGTGAGGTACGATGGAAAGCACTCATCTCACGCACTCAGTTCAGCGTCTTATGTCCACGCAAAGGCAGCAGAGAAGTCGCTTGCGATACTTAGGTCCTCTCCAGAGCAAGCGACAGCATCTTTGGCCTCTGGTACGTAATCCCATCCGAACGCCCTCCACTTTCTTCATCGTTCACCCACAGACAGCGTACAGTCCGACGATCTTCTTCGTCCACTGTTTATGGGATGCGCGTCGAAGAACATGAAAGTCGCCGCCATCTCGTTGGGGTCACTGCAGCGGTTGATCGCCCTCAAGGCTGTACCGCAGTCTGCTGTCGCACTCATCGTAAGCACGATGAACGATGCCATGAGCCAAGGGGTAGACATTCAACTTCGGATCCTGCAAACCTTAGTCTCCTTGATCACCAATTTTCCCTCGATACACGGAGAGCTCCTGGGAGAGGTACGCTCTGTCTATTCTTCTTGGTGTCTATCTGATCACTTGTCAAAGGCATTGCTTCTCTGTTTTAAGCTGCAGGATTCCAGGATCGCAGTAGTCTCTTCAACAGCTGCAGCTACCTTGCGCCAACTGATCATGTTTATCTTTGAGAAAATGGCTAACGAGGATCGTCAAGATAAAAACGGCACTCCGGAGTTGTCTGAGGCGGCGCTTCCGGACGGTAGCACCAAAGCGTTAGGTCCTTGTGCCAAAGATGCATTCTCTGTCTTCGAAGATCTCTGTCTCCTCGCAATTTCTGAAAAACTCAATTTCTTGAAGCTCGAATACCTACATAAGACCTTCGCCTTGGAATTAATTGAGAGCGTGCTCACGAACTACCACGAGCTGTTCAAGAAGGCAAGTTTGTCGATCCCATTCAGCTAGTTCATACTGATGCTCGTCGCAGCACACGGAGCTTTTGATGTTGCTACAACGCTACCTTTGTCCACTCATTCTGAAATCTCTCTCAGCTGACAGACATGTCTTCCCGTTGACACTCAGATGCACGCGAGTTGTGTTCTTGATCTTGAAGCAGTTCTCATTCGAGCTAGAGGCAGAAACTGAAGTATTCCTAATGCTTCTCATAAGAATGATCTCAGAAGATTTCGATGTGTCGAATCCGGATCATTCTGGCTCACGTCCAGTATGGGCAAGGGTCCTTGCGATGGAGATAATGAGAGGGTATGTCTTAAGCTTGACGCCTCAAAGTTTACACTAATGTTTCTTCTCAGGGTATGCAACGATGCTGAGCTTATCCGAAACATATGGGATCGCTATGATGTGCAGCAGCAGGGCTCTAAGGTCTTTAGCTCTCTCATAGTTGCGTTGAAATGCCTTGTTATTGAGAAACCTGCTCTACTCGGAGTGAGCGCGCAGATGATGGGGGTCGGACTTTCTCATGCGGACGATAGTACTACACCATCGGGATCCAATTACGGTCTGGATGTCGGTGGGGTTGCTGGGATGGCCGCCACGGCTGCAAGTGCTACCGAGTCAGGAGTAGTCGGCATAATTGGGTCTGGCATTGGTCTGAGCGTGCAGAACTCGGCCATGAAGCTGCAATGGTACAGTCCCCATTTCACATCTCGCGGATTACCCTGAGCCGTCTTTTTTGACTAGCATCGATCAGTTAGACAAAGCTGACTCGCCACCAATCCCCGAAGCATACATTTACCTTCTCGCTGTGCAGTGCATTATTTCCATATGTGAAGGCTTTGCGTCATTCACTGGCCCACTGTACACGTCCATCATGGTTCAACGTCCTCGAACGGCTGGCGAGCCTGTCATTCTTGCACCTACCGCTCTTGACCTCTCCACACTCCCGCAGGACGATCCTGCGACTCAGCACCTCATCATCATGCGTTCTATGGTTGCTAACGGCTGGCCTGCGCTTCTCGCAGCTCTTTCCTTCATTATCTCGACGAATCTGTCAGATGAGCTTTTTATAGACGTTCTTAGCAGCTATCAAGCTTTGACGAACGTTGCGGGAATGCTCGCCCTCAGCACTCCTCGTGATGCATTGTTCAACTCGCTGTCCAAATTTGCGATACCTTTCCGAGTAGTGTCCAGCTTGGAGTCTTACGTTGAACCTCCGACGCCCCGAACGTCAACTTCCTCCACAGGTAACCTGGGGTTGACAGCACCTATCCAAGCTCCAGGACTTTCCGAGCGAAATATAGCATGTCTCAGGGTGTTGATATCTAGTGCCCTTTTCCTCGCCGGGAGCCTAGGACAGAGCTGGTATGGAATTCTGGAAGCTTTACAGAACGCAGACTATGTCTTGAACATCAAGGCGTCGCAAGCATCTACCAACCGACGGATGAACCCACCCATGACACCCAGTCAATCCGTGTCAGTGACGAGCTCTGCCGAACAGGAGAAAGTGGCTCGTCACCCCCTCCTTATGGACATCGATTCAAAGAGTTTGCTTGCTGCTGTGCAGCGCCTCTTTGATGCGTCCAAAACCCTGGAGGATTCAGCTTTCCAGGACTTTGTCACTGCGCTCTGTAAACTTAGCTCAGAGATGGTCAGGATGGAACCTGATGGGAACACGCTGATGGAGTCGGATGATCCCTTGAGTCCTGTACCGATTTCTCCTCACAGAAGGCGCGTCAGCGGAATTCATCTGCCACGCACGCTGGTGAGTCGGGGTTGATCCTCGTACCTCACAATGAAATCTAACATCTTCTCAGCGTCAGAGCGATTTCGGTGTGGAGCGACTGGGTTCAGTAGCAATGCTGAACCTTCATCGCCTCATCTATTGTGCACCTGAGGTTGGATGGAACACTACTATGAATCATCTCCTGTGGATCGTGAATCTCTCCTCAGCCCCGCAGTCAATACGAGTGCAGGCAGCGCGTGTCCTCGATGAGATTCTTACTGTGGTCCCGCGTCACTTGTCATTCATTGAAGACCCGCACGCCAAATTTGAGCGTTGCGTTCTCGACATTCTATTTAAACAGATAGTACCCCCATCATCCGACGTCCCAGTGACGAGCACGAATATCGAGCTGCGGCGAATGGGATTGGAGACCCTGCATCAAATTCTACAAGCATCCAAACATACTTTTATCGTCGAGTGGGGTAGCATATTTGAGATGCTAGGGAGCATCTGTATACCCGCGGCTCTCTCCAGATCTCAGTCGGTCAATTCCATCAGCACGTTATCGCTTCAAGAGACACCCCGTAACAAATCACTGCCTCTGCGGTACGTTAATGACCGCGGCTACACAACACTGGTGAAGATCGCCTTCCAGTGCCTCAAACTTATCTGCGATTCCGTGTCTGTGTTATCCCCTGAAGACTTGCGGCTTTGCATCAAAACTCTCGGACAATTCGGTCGACAAGCTAACACGAACATTGCGCTTGCTGCTGTAGAAAGCCTTTTCTGGAGTGTGTTAGATTCGATCCAGGCAAAGCGGAAGGATGCAGAGATGGAACCAGAATATGGCGCGCTGTGGATGTGTCTGCTGGAAGTTCTGGGTCTTTGTACTGACTCAAGACACGAAGTTCGTGTTGGCGCTATCCAGACCCTTTTCTGTGCGATGAAACTTTGCGGCGCCACGTTTACTCTGGATACGTGGAATGATTGCATATGGAAGATCACATTCCCGCTACTTGACGTAATATCTATCGAAACCCGGCGCAGTGTCTTTGAGCCCGGAGCTCTGCTGAACACTGGTCTGGCAGCGCAGTCTCCCAAGCATACATGGAGCGAATCGAAGAGTCTCGCATTGCAGTCGATTGGATCTATTATCAGCGAGTTCCTAGTCATCAAGGTGATGCATCTAGACTCCTTCTCGAAAGCATGGTCCGTGCTTGTTACCCACGTTCACGATGCCGTATCCTTGGACCGCCCAAACTTGAGTCTGCCTGCACTACTTTGTTTGGGGAAAGTGGTGAAAGCGCTTTCTGGCGCAGACGCCTCTCTGCAAGTCAAAGTGTCGGAGGCTTGGGAATGCGTATGGAAGGCATGCAGTGACATGGGGAGCATGGTTCTCCAGGGTGGGAGATTTCAGCTCTCTCCGAGTGCGAATACGACACAGCTCCACCGTGCATTTACTCAGGAAAGTTTGGTTGCCCTTGTCGACGTCATACAGAGCACACATTCCATTAGTCTGACCCAGACGAAGGAATGGCCACTTCAGCGCCTCACTCGTCTGATGGAAATCCTCAAGGGTACGTCTCTCTATTTCTGTCGCCGTCCCTCTTCTTGAACCATGCCCAGGTGTTCTTACTTATCCTAACTCGACGGACTACTACCCGGATGTTGATGATCTATCACCTCTTCAGGTAGGTGAATGTTCAATATTTACCGAACACCATCGTCTCATTGATATGACAGGTAGTGGTCATGAACACCATCACAGATATTAGCCTAACGGGACCTGGTGTCCCGTCTCTTATCTTACGATATCTCTCGGAATTTAGCGTACTTTCGTTTCTGGCTGCTTCTCATGTGCCCATCTTGTCTCCCGCTTCCTCGGGAACGCCTATCGCGGCATTGTCTCAAAAACACAACACGTACATTGCGTTGTCCAAGAAAGTTATACCACTTACCGTTGAGTTGTACATGCGCTTCAAGGATGAGCTCGAGATCTATGAAGATGGGACTTTGGAAGCTGTCTTTTCGGTGCGTATTGTTGATGATGTCCTTGGTCTTTGTATTCTCATGTGTTTTCGTGTTCAGGCCTTTTCAATACCAATAAAGCTAAAGTACGAGTATCCTGCTCCGTTTAAGTTCGGCAAAGATCCTCTGTGGAAGATCGCGACAACAAATTTTCTCCGTATAGTCAGTGACTCGGTCAGAAGAATGGCAGCATTCGGCGATCGTACATAGTCAATGATTTGGTTGACTTCGTCTAATCATAGAATACAGGTATATCCGATACTCGAGTTGAAGGCATATGGCGACAAATCGTTAAAGTATTTCGGGGTGGCATTTTGGCTGACTGGTGCGCATTTTATTCTTCTCTCATTTTGTCGTTTTCTCACCTAGTGACTAACTTGTTTGCAGCACTGCGGCAGAGGGTTTCTCACTCGAAGATCAGGAAGCGGAAGAAAGCTTCGATCTCTCTCTCATCAACTCATTGGAGATTGATATTATGCCACATTTGGGAGACACAAGAGTCCCTGATCATCTCATCGTACAGTTGGCGAAGATTTTGCACAAAGGCAGCCAGCTGTACAAGTCAAGTGTGGATCCCTCACACCCTGATTCGCCCTCGACAGATACCGCGAATGTGTCAGACGACTCTTGGGACTCGCATGACCTCGAGAAGGTGAACCTCGACATCGGATCAACTATACCTGGGGTCCCGGTTCCGAGGGAGCGATTTTCGTTTTGGTGCTTTGATCTTTTGTTCTTGATATGCTCTAATGTTACAAGCGGTAACCCAATCCATCTGCACGTATTGACAGAGCTAACTATTCTCCCAGACCAAGAGTCTTCAAGGAAGCGAGTTGCTGCACTTTGTCTACCGACCTTGCTTGATCGATGTAAGACTACAATGGCGAGCTATGTTGCTGACGAGGCCCTTCGGGGTAATATGCCTTTTCCGAGGTAAATTGTGATCGTGTTGCATCATTGTCTGTTGCTGGATCAATTTTGATAGAGCTCGTGAAGATGAACTGTTGTATATACTTCGCAAGGTCCTGGATTTACGGCTATGGTCGGGAACTCTGTGGGCTGCACTGTCAGAGTCGCCATCGAAGTTTAGCATTTCTCAACCCGGTACCTGTTTCCTTGCTCTGTGATCTGATTTACGCTGAACATCTGCCCAGCTGTCGATGTCACTCTTTCACCGTCTGCACTCATTGCGGATGTGGCGAAACGGTCTCCAGTCGCTCATCTCTTCCATCTCTATTCAGTGTTGTGTGAAATCGCTTCCATTCCTCGGAAGACACCGTCGGCATGGGTGATCATGAATTCCTCGCCACCCGAGAAGGAGCGGGGAGGCAATTTTCTGCAGCCTCATATCGGTGTTCTAGAAGATGGTGGCGATGTGATGGAGGTAGATGCAAGAATACTTGCAAGGAAGGCGTTACAGGTTCTCGGGAAAGATATAGGAGCGATTTAGCGATGGGTGCTTTCATCTCCTTTGCAAGAGTTATTCTATTCTCATACCTAATATCCATGACCGACTTGAATGGGTAAAACATGTTATCTATTGGAACATGCACTAGGAGGGGTGGGCACATCAGCGCCGATATCACCCTGCTTTTACACCCAATACATCCATCAACTCCTTCCGACCAAATATATGAGCTGCCTTGGGGTGGGTTTGCCTATTCTCGTATCTGTGCTAGCTTTGGCCAGAATATGCACAACTTCATCATGTGACTTACATAAACACAGCGCTAGCAATAATAGATTGACCAAGATCGTCGAGCCTGTTTGGATCTGCTTTCTGCTGCAGAAGTCCTTCAGTCAATTCCCCTGCGTATGCTGCGAGCATCAATAATTTCCTAAATGAATATGGTGTACGTTATTCAGGGGCTGGGATGTCGATGACTTGAATGCATTTATGAGGTTGACTGGCAAACACGCGCGGTGATCATCGACACGTTGAGTGCTCTCAAGAGATGTTCAATACTTCAAGCTGAGCATAAGTCCCATCGGTATCGTTGCCCGGACGTACTCAGGTAAAGTAACTTCTCTTCCAATTGGACTGCGCAGGTTCGAAACCTGCCACCGACATGGTTTTTTCCATCGGAACACACCGTGACATTTACTCATAGATGGTTTCATTGGAGGTTCATCTTAACTTTGTCCTGGCCACTTTGTAAGTGGTTACCAGACAGAGTCAAACTCCGTTTTTCTCGTACTGCGCAGGTTCGACACCTGAAGGTTTTTTCTGTCAGAACACACCTTCAATGAGATTCACTCATGGATGATTCCTCAGAGGATCATCTTAACTGGTCTCAGCCAAGTGGTTACCACAACAGAATCAAAATCTGTTTCTCTTGCACTGCACAGGTTCGAAACCTAACGAACGACAGCTTTTTTGTTCTACCGAAACACACCTTGTCATTCACTCATGGATGGTTTCCTCGGAGGTCCAGTCTAACTGGTCTTAGCCAAGTGGTTACCATAACAGAGTCAAAATCTGTTTCTCTTGGAGTTGGTTCGAAACCTGCTGACAGCATTTTTGCGTTGCATAGGTCCTCGGAGGTCCATCCTAACTAGCCCTGGTAGTCATTACATCTAACCCTCCTTTTTATGTGATAGTCTGTCCATGAAAAGGGATCATCTTCACATCCTGCGACGGTTGTCTCAGAAACATAATATATAACCCCGAGGTGCGTACGTGCAAACCTAGATTCTCGACAGACTGACAAAAACTGTCGGGATTCACCACCAAACGAAAATATAATATAATATTAATGGGACCGAAGGCCAGAAGAATGCATGCAAGCTAAGGACAAAGTGAGTCTGACAGCCAGGAAAATGACGTAACCTCCCCAGCCTCGCTGAAGCCTCATCGATAGACATTCTCTCGGTCGTTGGCTCCAATGCGACCGAGGATGACTTGAAGCTAAAGGCAGAATAATTGAAAGTGGCAGACCGAGCTATGTTGTTCCGATTAGTGTGCAGTTTGCGTGCGCTCCTATCGATGCCGAGACGGAACAGAAATTTACTTTCGATTGCTGTGGCAAGACCCAGGGATCGAACAGAGATGTTAATAGAGAGGTCAATTCGAAACTCTAGAACACCCCATGACGGAAAGCTCAAGACACCATGCAGGAGTGGCCCACCAAGGTATGCATGACGGAACAAAGGGGTTCAACGAGAACTAAATGACATCTTGACAGACCTCTAACAAATAAGGCGTCAAGTGATTGTAACAGAAAAAGCCCGAACATGGTGTAGTAATATCGATTGTGTTCGACAAGAGCCCTACTACATTGGGAGTCGGGGACGTGAATAGACAGCGCACTTCAGGAAGAAGTTCGTCATGCACTCATCATGCATGGTTAAATAACTAGTGGTGATATATGGTACAGATCAGCAGATGCAAAGCAAATAAAGACACCCGTATACTATCGTGCATATGGATGGAATGAATGCTGTCCACGACTCGACATTCTCGATGGACCCAGTCCCTGGTTCATTGTCATGCGCCCTGCGTTCGCGTTCGGCGTAACAGCGCCAGTCATGCCCTGCCGCATACGCATTCCCATGTTGTTCATCCCCATTCCCGCACCTGCGCCCGCAGTGTTCATCATCATCCCTGGCATTCCCATCCGCATGGCGTTCATACCCATACCTCCCATTGGACTTAAACCGCCCATCATGTTCATCCCCATGCCGCCCATGCCACCCATACCGCTCATTCCACCCATGCCGCCCATACCATTCATGCCACCCATGCCACCCATGCCCATGCCCATCATCATGGGGTTCATCATGCTCATGTTCGCTGCTCCCATCATGGGCATGTGACTCATCACACGCTGATAAAGCATGTTAGTGGCTGCGGAGTTGGCCTGTTGCGGGAAAGCCATTGCGGACGTGTTGGGCGTGCGTGAATCGGAGTCGTTGAAATAGGGCTCGCGATTGCCCTGTTGCATGTTTCGCGCTTGATCGCGCTGACTTCGGGGTTGAGCGGCTTTCACTTCAATCTATCGACCGACATGTTGAGAGAAGAATGTGGTAAGCGCATCCGCACGTACCTGCTTATCATCCAACATCAACCCGAGTTTCCCAACGAACTCATCAGAGTTATTCGAGTCTTCAAAAGTGACGAACCCAAAGCCTTTGGAACGGCCTGACTCGCGATCGACCATGACTGTTGCATCGACGACCTTGCCAAACCGCGAAAAAAACTCGCGCATTGTGTCTGCGTTGGTAGTGGGAGCGAGACCACCAACAAAGTACCGCGTGTTTCTCAAGTGCTCTTCTCGGGGAATTGCACGTTTCGGGTCGATCTATTGGCTACGTTAGTGGGATTGAAAAATTTGCAGGACTAGCGCACTGACAGATTTCCCATCCAAAATATGCTCCCTTCCAGTGACGGCATTCACGCTTTCTGGTTCATCGAAGGTCAAGAAAGCGAAGCCCCTTGAGCGCCCATCCGGGTCGCGCATAATTGTACAAGCATCCACCTTAAGCGCTCGTCAGTATCATAACCCGAGCATGACATCCATTGACAGCTTAAATCCAAAAACAAATTACCTTGCCAAACTGCGAAAAATATGTCCTTAGACCCTCTGCTCATAGGAAGAACAACATAGGACAGTAGTCAGTAGATAGAAGTTGATTGCCATTGCATGGGTGTATACCATCTGTAGTGTCCCAGTTAAGGCCTCCAATAAACATTTTGCTATCGGAGGTGACGACCGTAAGTGAGGCAAGGATCCGTAGGTGAGGCAAGGCATGTAGTAAGAGTAGAGCGTGTTGATGGGTCCACGGAAGTATCCAGAAAGATATAAGTGATTAGTGACCAATTATAGCAAGTAGCCATGAGAGTATAAAAGACGGCAAGCATAGGCAATGCGCAGAGTGTAGGTGCAGATAGTAAGCTCCTCTGTAAGCAATAGTAGCAGTGCAGCAGAATGTACTGTAACTGTCAGGCTCCTGTTCGTTCATCTTTTATGAAAGAACGACAAGAATAAACTATCGTGCATGACATAACGGAAACTGAGTCTAGAAGTGCTTCCCCCCCAGGAGAATACAGGGACAAAATAATCATACATGTAGCAAGCGTGCACTTACCCTTCATCTTTCATTTCTGAAGGTCGGATAGGCCTGTCTGCATGGTTGTCGGTCGGTCCCTCGTGTGTTGCTATTGCCGAAGGTCCACCTTGTGGGCTCGGATTTGGTGGGAGGGGCAAAGGTGGTTTCTGTATACGCTCCTGGCTCGGTGTCTGTTGATATGCAGAGAACTGCTTTGCCACCTGAGCTGAATATGACAAAGCATAGTCGCTTTTTGATAGCTGAGGTTTAGCTGGGAGCGAGGACGCCGACGTGGGCGACGTTGAAGTCTCCATCTTTACAGGTTCAGGATTTTTGTCTGCTTGCGGAGGAGTCTCGGTGGTGGGGGAGGCCTCGTCATCCAGTGGAACAGTAAACTCGTCATCGTACAGGTCTGTGTAATGCAAGTTGTTGCCCTAGAGCCGACGACATGAAATAATGCTCACCTCCGTAGAGGTCAGAATCTGGATTTTCCTTAGAGCTGGACATGTTCGAGGATCCGTTGATGAGTCGAGGCTCGTCCGTGTGGGTGATAATACTTGTCGTGGTCACTGTCCAAGGTAAGGAATCAAAATAGCGAGGTCCTGTGCACTTTCAAATGTAGGACGATGCTCAACCAAACAACAGACTATAAATAAATAAATAAAACACTTCAGAAAATAATAAGTATGTAGTAAATATTTGCTTGCTATGCAGTCTGTGCTACGATTTCCACGAGTAGATCACTGCGGACTACAGAACTACGACTAGGGACTTCGTGGCAAGGTGGTCAGTCTGCCTCACATGAGGTCATCCCGTCTCATATACAGCGGATAGAATGTTGCCACGTCGCCGACAGTTAGGGGGGAAAGAGCTATTGTGGGCCAATATGCTACGGAAGCCCGTAGCGGCACTAACTTGTATGTGGGGGGGCCATTCACTGCGACGACTGAAAAATGACTCAGAACCAACGGGGGACTACGATCTCCTCCATAAATGCTTCCTGTCTACAACATGAAATACATAATTCTTTATTCCAACACAGGAACGTAGTCATACTGATGTACATTCAGTACAATGCCTTGATGAAAAGTACATGCGCAGATATTGACTGAAAGTAAGAATAGCTGACGTGACAGAAAAATGACAGGACGTGTACGGCCACCAGAAGCGAAAGACCTTGATAACAAACAAGCTGTGTGAAAATCGCCAACAGTGCATATGGTCAAAGTAAAAACGCACGTTTACTGATTGGAGACCTTGAAGGACGTGACCTAGAACGCGTATTAAGATTCGGAAAATCATAAGGGTGCTGCATGATGAACTTACTTGCTCTT